>NW_028322358.1:0-60734 GCF_041381405.1 Jatropha curcas
TTCTCCCTTTTTTCTCTCTCTATTTTTCTATTATTTTTACATTAATTTTTGTCGTATTTCTATCGAACACTAAAATTACCTCCTTACTCTTAAATAAACTCGGTCACTTGTCTAACCCGCGTGTCAACCAACGACACGACACATTTATATTCGTGTCATAAATGGGTGACTCATTTTGTAACGTTCCATTTTTCTATTGAATCGAGTCGTTGCTTAGAGTCGAGTCGGGCTGATCCAAACCCGGTTCAAGCCATTAGAGTCCAGAGTGGGGTAGAATGGGATGTAACTGAAATAAGGAAAAGAAGTGGACTTACTTGAAGGAAACAAAAGATCAAAGTATAAGGATTAGGACTTGCTTGCACTAAAGTATAAAGTTGAGGTATTGAGTTGTACCATTTTGACACTTGAGGTACCATTTGGTAATTTTCACATAAAATCATGATATTTGGAGATGAACCCGTGAATTCCATTTCATTTTCATTTCTTCATCCTTATCTTCATCTTCTTCCTCTACTTTCCTCTTCCACTTTCCTTTCTCCATCACTTTTAATGGTAGTGAAGATTTTAATGGGATTCAAGCAGTAATTCAACTTCTATTCTATCCAAGTAAGTAAACCTTCTTGAATTTCATACTTGAATCATTTGGTGATATTTTTAGAGTATTCATAAGAATTCTTATTCAGAGATGAAGTAAGCTCAAAGGGAAAAGGAGGCTAAGAAGAAGATTCCAAGCTTGTTAAGTGAAGGTGTGCTATCTCTTTTAGTTTAATTCATTTCCTTGCATGATAAATTGTGTGGTGTGTTGATAATGAGAAGATATGTTGCTTAATATTGAGTAAGATGACTGAAAATGGTGAAAAAGCATGAGATGAAATGAATAAATGAAGTAGAGATTGAGTTCATGCTGAAACAAGTTTTGCTGGAAAAGTTACTAGTAACTTCACCTTGATTTTTACCCCATTTAATGATGGAATTAGGAAGTTTCATAGAAGCGTTATTTGTTCCTCTATGTGTTAGCTTTACATGGGCTTTTGAATCACCCAAATCGGAGTTGTAAATTGAGAGATATGACCAAAATAGTATAGACTGCGCAGGCTGGAAAACACGACGCGCGCTCGCGAATTTCATTTGCGCGCTCGCGAATTGTGCCTGGAAACTCTCTGACTCTCATTTTGCACTTCTCGCGCTCGCGACTTTGCATGGCGCGCTCGCGAATTGTGTTCTGATGCTCTTTTGGACTTCATTTTCAATGCAATTGTATTCCTTTGCTCAACTTGTATGCCTCCAATCATTTTAAAACAAAAAGACAACATTAGAACATGCATCAAAACAACATGCAAGCATGCAAATGATGTGAAATGAGGTAAACACAACTTGTAATTGTATTCTATGCAATTGTGAAATGAGTGAAATGGTGTATGAAGTTATGAAGTCTATGCAATTGTATTCCTTTTCTCAACTTGTATGTCTTCAATCATTTTAAAGCAAAAAGACAACATGAACACATGTATAAACACAAAATGCAAGCATGCAAATGGTGTGAAACTAACATGACACAAGTTGCCCGCTTGGCGAGGCTATCAGCATACAGGTAAGCAGTAAATTTTATGAAATGATGAAGCAGTTAATTTTATGACACAAGCATGTGAAATAACATGACACAAGCATGCAAATTATGACACAGTTACTATGCTTTTGTTTTATCTATTGTCATTCCATTAATATGCTCCATTGAGGTTAGGTAGAAACCACGTAGATAAGGCTATGTCGCGACATAGAATAGTAGATCTGCACCCCATACAGTTTGGTACTCCGGCTACAGGCCGTTGAGTGGATATGATTATATAGGCCATAGCAGCCAAGCATACAGTTTCATACAGTTTTTCTTATCACTTCGGTTTCACTATAACCTTATGGAGCCATACAGATATCTTGACATAACATTGCATGAATCGTACAGTATACTAAACAACAAGAAAGATCATCAAGGTAAAATGAAAGTATCATGATATGTGTGCTTACATTCCATATGTGAGTACATGTTTATTTCTACATATGTATGGGCTTATATGTTTCTTTATTCATTGTGATATTCACTGAGTTTAATCAAAGTTGCAGAATTCATACAGCATAAAGAACATCAGGTAAGATCATGAAAGTATAATGCTATATATGCTTACAAGTTTCTTTATTGAATCTTTAAGGAGCCATACAGTCATGAGATGTTATTAATCATAACTTATATGATGTGACTAAAAGTGCATAAGTCATACAACATAATGAATAGCAAGTAAGACAATGAACATATACTGTTATGTATTCTTATATGTTTATTGATTTCATTCATACAACACAATGATAGTATCATAATGTGTGATTAAAGGTTCATGTAAAGGAGTTATGAGATAATTTGAACTAAATTATTTATGTTGTGCATTAGAAGTTTATTCTTCACTATAAAGATACATTTATGTTGAAATTTAATGATTCTAAGATTATCAATGATTTTATGAAATGTGTAGTTTAAGTTAGTTGTCATCACATTTTGTTAAGTATGTGAATTATGAGCACCACTGAGTTTTATACTCAGCGCGTCGATTTTTATCACGCGTAGGTTGAAGATCGTGGTTGCTACTTGAAGACTTGAAGAGTACTATCAAAAAGAAGTGACTAATTCGGTCACAGTAGATTGAGAGTTGTATAATTAAGATTTATGGCATGTATTAAGATTTATGGCATGTATAATTATTACATTTGTTAGAGCTATGTGATTGTAAATATAAGTGAAGCATGTAATTATTTTGGTGTAAGTAGTTGGAGATAAGAATAATACTTATGAAATGATTGAAATATTTACTATGTGGGTATGATTAGGTCATGAAGACTTGATATAGATCATGAATGCAATTAATTGCTGGATATTAAATGCTATTGAGGATTTAACAGTTATGACTATATATATAAAGTGTTGGTGTGTTATGATGATTAGTGGTAGATATTGAAGTTTGAAGTTTAATTGGGAGTATTTTATATTCATATTTAGCATACAGGATGATATCAGCATGACAGGATATAAGTTCAACCAGATTGTAGCGTCTCGGCTCGGTTCATTCGGTTAACGGGTGGACCGGGAAGGGATGTTACATTTATGACACGAACCAATTTAACCTCAATCCTAACCCATTTACTTCACATGTTAGGCGAATCATGTTTGCGTGTCATGACTCATTTGACACCCCTAATAGACCTACATCACAAAATGCGGACATACTACTAATATATTTTTCAATGGTAATAATAATTTTGAGAATTTAACTAATCATATTGAAATAAGAAATTAAGTATTTTTTATTTTATGTTTATGATTTATTATAAACGATTGTTTACTTATTTGAAATATTAATGTATTATACTTATTTGGTGTAA
Organism: Jatropha curcas; assembly: GCF_041381405.1. Lineage (NCBI taxonomy): Eukaryota > Viridiplantae > Streptophyta > Magnoliopsida > Malpighiales > Euphorbiaceae > Jatropha > Jatropha curcas. The sequence goes on from NW_028322358.1 coordinate 3,427, forward strand.
TGTGCTCTAAGCGTGTGGATGCCCTACTTTTTTAAAAACTGTCGTATCACTTACGTTCCCGTATCTCCTGTCCTATATCTATGCAACTTAGCTCCTGGTATATGAGATTACTCCATACACCAAGCTAATCAACTAAGATTTTTTTTTTTATTACCAAGAAAAAATGATATGTTTTTTTTAATTTATTTTTGTGCCTTTTTATTAATTAAAGATCAGAAAAAATAAGAAAGGAACTCAATAATTTTTCGGAAAAAATTTATGCTACTTTTTTTTGGATATAAAAGAAAAATAAAATTAATAGAAGAAGAAATAAAGAGTTGGGATTAAAAGCCAATTCTTTCAATTATCAATTTTCATCAGCATAATTCTAACAGGAGGGTGAGTTTATTGGATTAAGAAACAAATGAACAGGGAATAAAAAAATTAGGCCTGACCAATTCATTGAATACTGACATTTTTCATAACTAAATTTAAGAAAAAATAAGAAGGAACTAAATTTTTTCAGAAAAAACTTATATTACTTATTTTTTTGGATATAAAAGAAAAATAAAATTAATTTTTCTCTACAAATTTATTTTTATACTTTTTTTATTTTCCTTCTAATTTGAAGAGAAAACTATCGGAATTATTTCCCTTTTACTCCTTCCTTATTTCCAAATAAATAGTTTACATTTTCCGAAGCTAAATTTTTAAAAAAAAAAAAGAAGGAACTAAATTATTTTCAGAAAAAAACTTATGTTACTTATTTTTTGGATACAAAAGAAAAATAAAATTAATTACAATGAGAAGGTAAAGAGGGCCGAGGCAATGAAATCAATCATTAAAAAGACTGAGTTTCTTTTACAAATTTATTTTATAATTTTTTTCCTTCTCATTTGAAAAGACAATTATTGAAATTCATTTCCCTTATATTGCTTCCTTATTTCCAAATAAATAGTTTTTGCTTTTTAATATCAGTTTATTTTTTTTTCTTTTTTCTTCCCATATAGCATTATCTGAAAATATAAAACTATTTATCTTTTTACAATTACTATCACTACAATTGATTTTCATACAATTATACTAAATAACTACTCTCCTTACACTGGGCAATTTGAGAGATTTACATTTAAGATAGATTTCTCTGCTTTTATATATTACTAGTGGTAGAACCCCGACAATGCGCGAAACAGTATTAAAGGATGAAATAATCTTTTATAACATCATTCAAAAATAGTAAAACTATAAAATAAAATAATAAATTATCTCTCATTGAAATATACTGAAAAGTTTCAATGCTAAGATATGTCTTCTTAATTATCCTGCGAAGCGTTTCATAAGGTATGCAACAGCAAAAGTCATACATGGTATGTCTTAATTATCCTGCGAAGCGTTTCATAAGGTATGCAACAGCAAAAGTCATACATGGTATGACCTACATTAAAAAAAATGCATACACACTATTAATGTATTTTGCAATAGTGATAATAATTTTAAGAATTTAATTAATTATATTGAAAAAAGAAATTAAGTATTTTTTTATTTTATATTTATGATTTATTATAAATAATTGTTTATTTATTTGAAATATTAATGTATTACTGATTTAGTGTAACGTGTCCTAAGCGTGTGGATGTCTTGCTTTTTTAAAAATTATCGTATCTTATACATTTTCATTTATTGTGTACTGTGTCCGTGCAACCTAACTCTTGGTATATGAGACTACTCCATATACTAAACTAATCAAACAAGATTTTATTTATTACTAATAAAAATGAAGTATTTTTTTAATTTGTTTGTGTTATTGAAATAAGAAATTAATTTTTTTTATTTTATATTTATAATTTATTATAAATGATTATTTATTTATTTAAAATATTAATATATTACTTACTTAGTGTGGTGTGTCCTAAGTGTGTGGATGTTCTACTTTTTTTTAAAAATTATTATATCCTGTATATTCCTGTATCTCATATCTTGTGTCCGTACAACTTAGCTCCTGGTATATGATACTACTCCATACACCAAGCTAATCAATCAAGGTATTTTTTTATTATAAATAAAAAATGAAGTTTTTTTTTTAAATTTTTTTTTGTCATTGAAATAAGAAATTAAGTTTTCATTTATTTTATATTTGTAATTTATTATAAATGATTGTTTATTTATTTGAAATATTAATGTATTACTTATTTAGTATGATGTCTCCTAAGCGTGTGGATGTTTTATATTTTTAAAAAATTAATGTATCCTGTATATTCCCGTGTCCGTGTAACTCAGCTCCTAGTATATGAGACTACTCCATACACCAAACTAATCAACAAAGATTTTTCTTATTACCAATAAAGATGAAGTTTTTTTAATTTATTTTTGTGTCATTGAAATAAGAAATTAAGTATTTTTTGTCATGATTTATTATAAAGATTGTTTATTTATTTGAAATGTTAATGTATTATGTATTTAATATAGTGTGTTCTATGCGTGAGGATGTCTTACAATTTTAAAAATTATCGTATCTCATAATTTTTCGTATCTCGTGTCACGTGTCCATGCAACCTAGCTCCTGACATATGATACTACTCCATATACCAAGCTAACCAAGAATTTTTTTTTATTACCAATAAAACATGAAGTGTTTTTTTTAAATTATTTTTGTGTCGTTGAAATAAGAAATTAAGTATTTTTTTTGTTTTATGTTTATGATTTAGTATAAATGATTATTTATTTATTTAAAATATTAATGTGTTACTTATTTAGTGTAATGTGTTCTAAGCATATGAATGCCTACGTTTTTAAACATTATCGTATCTATACGTTCCTGTATTTTGTGTCTCGTGTATGTGCAACCTAGCTCCTGGTGTATGGAACTACTCAATACACCAAACTAATCAACCATGATTTTTTTTATTACCAGTAAAAAATGAAGTGTTTTTTTTTTAATTTGTTTTTGTGTCATTGAAATAAGAAATTAAGTTTTTTTTATTTTATGTTTATAATTATTATAAATGATTATTTATTTATTTGAAATATTAGTATATTACTTATTTAGTGTAGTATATTCTAAGCGTGTGGATGTTTTACTTTTAAAAATTATTGTATCCATATGTTCCTGTATCTCGTGTCCTGTGTTCGTGCAACTTAACTCCTGGTATATAAGACTATTTTATACACCAAGTTAATCAATCAAGACTTTTTTTATTATCAAAAAAATGAAGTTTTTTTTTTAAAATTTTGTTTTTGTGTTGTTGAAATGAGAAATTCATTGTTTTTGTTTATATTTATGATTTATTATAAATAATTATTTATTTATTGAAAATATTAATGTATTACTTATTTAGTGTGTCCTAAGCGTCAGGATGTCTTACTTTTTTAAAAAGTATCGTATCCTGTACGTTTCAATTTATATTTTTTAAATTGTTTATATATTGTTTATACACACTTTTTTAAGTGTGTGGATTACTTATTAATTGTTTTGTAAGAAGGAATAAATTTAGATTAATATATTAAATGCTAGAGATAATCTTTTTTTTATAGTTATTATCTTGATAAGAATTATCTGAAAATATAAAACAACTGATGTTCTTACAATTCTTACAATTATGTTAAATTGTGTTAGAATTCTAACATTTGTCATTCTATAATTCAAAATACTATCAAGTGACAAATTGTGTTAGAATTCTAACAGCCATCCTAGTGACAAATTGTGCTCTTTATATTTAGTTTCCATATAAAGCAAACTATCATGCTTTTATATATTATATAAATATATAGATATTTAATATATTAAAATTTTTAGAAAAACAACAAAAAGGAGAGAAATAATATCGAATGGAGAGAGATATAGATCGAAACATTTTCCTGGCATATAACATTATATAATTAATTAATTATAGTGTGTGTATATATATAATTCTCTCGGACCATAAAGTATAAAAGTTTTTCATGTTCTTACTCTTACGAGAATTGAGGTTAACGCTTTATTAATAACTTTTTATATATTTCATTGTACCAATAACATCGACTTAATTCAATATATATAAGAAATTAAAAAACAAAGAGCAAACGATGATTTAAAAACTAAACGACTTAATTCAAGTTGTAGAGTTCCATAAACAGACATAACTCAAACACCACTTTCCCGTAAAGAAAGCTACTACGCATATAGTTTTTCTTCTCCATTACTAACATCTATACTACATTCACACTCTCTGCATAGTTATTCTAATTAACTTCTCTGAAGGCCAAACCACATATTATAGCTCTTAATACTTATTTCCATACCAGAGAACTCCTCGGTTGGGACCTCCCTCTTCTGGCTCGACAAACAGGCACTCCTTGGCCTCCCTCCAGAGCGCCATAAGAATCGGAGTGCCATCAAACTGATAATACTCGCCCAATATAGGCTTGATTGCTTTAGTGGCCTCCATTGCATGATAATGAGGCATTGTAGAGAAGAGATGGTGGGTTACATGAGTGTCTGTAATATTATGGAAAACCTTATTCAACACCCCATAATCTCTATCCACTGTCGACAAAGCTCCCCGGAGCCAATCCCATTCGGACGAGTCATAGTGTGGCAATGCAGGGTGAGTGTGCTGCAAATATGTGATTGTCACAAGAAAAGCATTAACAATAAGCAATGGTATCCCATAAATAGATATCAGCCAAGCTAACCCTTTTGCCATGGCAATCTGATAGAGCACATAAGTTGCAGCGAAAATCCCAATGTCAGAAATGTAAATCTGAAGCCTTTCTCTATCAGAATATATAGGTCCAGAAGGATCAAAGTGACAAGCAAACCGATTATAAGGTCGTCCAGAGACATTGAAGGCTAAGTACAACGGCCAGCCGACCGTGAGTGTGGCTGCGAGGGCTAAAGCTCGGCCTAGTGGATTATTGAGGTACTGGGAATACCAAGGGATTCTAGACTTGAATTTGGGGACAAAGACCTCATCACGTTCAATGGAACCGGTGTTGGAGTGATGGCGACGATGGCTAATTTTCCATGAAAAATAAGGAACAAGAAGTGAAGAGTGGAGAATTAGGCCAACAGTGTCATCAACCCATTGATAGTCACTAAAAGCATGGTGGCCGCATTCATGAGCAATGACCCAAACACCAGTGAGAGTGCAGCCCTGGAGAGTCCAGTAGATGGGCCAAGCAATGTAGGAGATCGGAGAAGGGAGAAGATGGAAGTAGCTAGCGGCAATGTAGTAGAAGAGAGAGCTTAAAGAGAGGTCATAAACAAGGTAGGAGAAAGAGCGGAGAAGGGAGCGTTTAAAGCAATGGGATGGGATGGCTTGTTTGATTTGGCCAAGAGTGAATGGAGGTTTTGTGTGTGGAACTCGCTTCAGGCGTCTGTTGGTTTCCATTTCCTTGAACTTACTGCTGACGAGGACAGCAGTTTTTTGGCCACCGGCTCCCATTGTTCTGTTAAGCTTCTCTGCAGATTCATTATTAAACATTAATTGGATTGAAGTTAGCTTTTTCTAGTTATAACTGAAATGCTGTTATTAACTGTTAAGCTTCTCTGCAGATTCATTATTAAACATTAATTGGATTGAAGTTAGCTTTTTCTAGTTATAACTGAAATGCTGTTATTAAAAAAAAAAAAAAAAAGGCACAAATAAAAACAGCAACAAACTACCCCCTAGTTTAGGATTTACTTATCCAGACTTGGTCCACATATGAAAAAAAAAAAAAAAAAAAAAAAAAAAACTAGTCTAGACAAGTATTTTCCATTTACCTAATGATCATGGAAGGAACATTTATTTATTTATTTATTTATTTTTGAGAAGAGGAAGGAACAATTTTTAAAAATTCTTACTTTCGTCAGTTTGTTTTATAGGTGAACTGCTTCTTATTTTGTATCCCAAACTAATTAAACCTCCAAAAAAGAATAATTAAAAAAAAAAAAGAAAATCTATCATTTGTATGTGATATCCCCAACATATAAGTTTCACAATTATACAACAAATTTATCTAATAATTGTAATGGGACCAAAATTTCCATAACAAAAATATGGGGGCAAGATATTTGCATTGATGAAAGTAACACCAGATGAGATCCTGATGAGCAACGGCAGATGCCTAGAGTAGGTGGTAATCTCCCTCCAATAATATTTTTGAAATTCTCTTATTGTATATTTAAATTAAATCAATTATTTACTTTTACCCCTCCTCCCCAAGAATGTTTAAAATTAGCATAAATTACTATAAAGTCCATAAAGATTTAACTGAAATTTTGTGTTTGAAAAATTACTGTGAAGTTCCTGATGATTGGTATGTTAAATATTAATGTGATATGACCAAAATAGGATATTTAACAACAAAAATAGCACTGATGGAAGGGGTGAATAGTTTAACAAAACCAAAACTCAGGGACCTCGCAATAGTTTCTCCAAACAATAGAGATGAAATATTAATTTTGTAAAACCTTTGACTCTTCAATTCATTTTCACCCTTGAATATTAGAAGCTCAGTTCCATCACAGTTTGTGGACCCAAGATATAGAATTCAAGTCCACCTAGTTGATTTTTCATACATCTATTCACTTCCAAAATCCCATATATATATATTCTCAAAAAAAAAAAAAAAAAAATCCCATGTAGTATTATATTTAATATCATTGATGGGAAGGTGAATGCCATAATTAACTTTTGTCTACAATTGAAAAAGTTTTTTTTCTATGCATTTCCCGATTTGTCATGCCCAACTAATTATTAACATTGACAAGGAACGATACTTTTCAAAATCAAATGAGGCAAAAATGGCTTATTCAGAATGCAACTTTCCGTCTTTACCTCTAACTTGAAAATGAATGAACAAATAAGACTACAGAAAACATTAATATACTTTAGCATAGGCTTATTAAAAATTAAGAAAGGCTAGTTTTAGAAAAATTTGTTGGTACTCACTTTCATGTAAAGATTACCCTTGTAACTTAAGGTTGTGTTTGACGATAACTTTTTAAATAGCTTTTAGCGTTTTGACTGTTTTTCAGTAACATAGTATTTGAATTAATTTTTTATGCCTTCTTTACTCAGCCCTGGAGGCACCTCTGTTGTGTTATTTTTATTTATGCACATAAAGTAGGAAAAAAGTTAAATTAAAACTAAAAAAAAAAAAACGTTTGATCCAAAACAAGTTGTTCTTAACAAGGTCATTTTATTAATTGCTAAACCTTCTTCTAAAAAATTTAAAAATAAATTGCATTTACATAATTACTTTCACCTTATCCCTAATTATAATAACTAAGAAACAAATTATTAAACCTTTTCTAACTAATTAAAAAAAATTGTAAGCATGTTTTGTTTATACTTCTTTTTTTTTTTTTACTTTTTTTCTTCATTAATAGATCCACCACTATATTAAATTAAATATATTTGTTTTGGCAAAATATATTGTCTACTTTAAACTTAGCCTGCACAGATTTATTTTCGAACTAAAACCACCTCATAGCCCAAATCATGACTTATCAGTCTAAAATTTATTTTTTCTCGTATACGTTACTTTTACGTTATTGCTTATATAACCTGAAATTCGTCTAAGATGTCACGTACCTAGCAAGTGTTTTCTCATAGATAGAACTGCTCACCGTCCTTCAAATGATTTTCAAGTCAACGAAAATGTCTAATAGCTTGCATATTAATTCCACGCAAAGTCGTAAGGAGCACGCAAGGAGGCAGCCGGTAGATATCAAACTTAGGAGAAAATTTTCAAAATTTAGGGAGGCCAAAATAAAAAATTAAAAAAATTTGTCAACGCAAAAATTAAAAAGAAAAATTTTGAAAAAAATTATACTTAATAAATGATTTATGTTGAAATGGTTTGAGTTTGGAATATAAAAAATATCTACTAAAATGTAGTTGAAAATACTCCAAACAATTTTTTTTAAGGAAATCATTATTTTCTTGAAATAATTTATTTATTTTAAAAAAATAGGGATAAATATGCAATTTTCTAAGGATACCATGTTTCTTTTTCCTCAATTTTCAATATTTATTTATTCACATTCTTTATTAATTCATGGGAGAATTACTATTTAGTCCCTAAAATTTGATCTCAATTACTATTTGACCATGTATTTTAACTAAACAACTTAATCACTCCTAATTTTTGAATCTATTAAACTATTTAGTCCTTTCGTATTTTCACCATTAAATAAAAGGCTAAACATACGAAGAACCAAATAGGAACTTTATATTAAATTGTAAATGATCAAATGATCAAATAATCAAAAAAAAAAAATGTAAAAGACTAATTATTTAGTCAACATATAAAGACTAAATAACAATTATAGTCAAACTTTAGAGACTCGGAGTAATTTATTATTAATTCCTTCACTTTAGTCTCTTAAATTTGATCAAAATTACAATTTTATTCCTCTAATTTAATAAATTGACTTATTAGTCCTTGAAATTTAGGCCACTTCCGGTCCAAAAACTGCAATTTTAGTTAAATACTTTATCATATTTACTATTTAATCCCTTAAATATATTGTAATATCACTATTTAGCTCATTACCCTTATAATATTAAATTTATAATGGTAGTGGAGTTCCACATTGCATGCACCGGCAAGAAAATCTAATTGTTGAAAAATTTAAGTAAAAATAATCTGAGATCTGCCTATCAACAACAGGAGATTAGAGTAAACCAAAACAATTACATATTTAAAAATAATAAGTACCTGAAGATTATCCCAGATATGTTTGCTCTTCGAAAAGCACTTGTTGCAGAGAAACGCTTCTACTTCTCCCTCAAAAGCACTTCTTGCAGGGGAAGTGCTTTTTCTCTCCCTATATCTGTCTATGGCTCTTTCTTACGTGTCTATGCTGTGGGCATGTGTAATCTGCTTTGCACGAAGCCCATATTTAAAGCACTCTAAACGAGATTCTCAACAGTACGCATAGACATGACTTCTTGCAGTCGATGAAACGTGTTAACGTGATATTAAATTTATTGACACATCAAAACAATTGCATTGTATTACCATTTTGATTGATTTTTTTTTTTACTTAAAGGAATGGCTGTAATTTCGTGTGGCTGTCAATGTGGGGCCCTCGCTGCCCTTTCCTTCAACTTCAGCATTTATTTTTCTATAAAAAAAAAAGTAGAATTGCTTTGGAGTGGTTGGACGTTATGGGTACGTAGGTCAATATTAGCTTTTAACTATTAGATATTAATTATTAGCTGTTACGTGTTTACGTAGTAGTTTAAAGTAAATGTGTTCGATAAAAATAAATATTTGATTAGCTATTAAAATTAAAATGACAAAAAAAAAACATTAAAATGTTGACTTAAAATTTGAAATTGATAGGTGTCATTTTTACAGTATTTTTAATATAGTTTTATTTGAAATTTTAGTAATTTTAATCACTTTAACTAATTTGTACTTCGTTTTATTATATTTTTTTGTTCAAAACTCCCTTGGATCATAATCCACTTAATCTTAAAGAAATTTGCAGGATTTTGGCACAGAAAAGAGCATACAAAGCAAAACACTCAGGCTCTGACACTCCCAGCCTGTGCATATTAGCACGCTCGCGCTAAACTTAAGGAAAATCAAGTGGAGACTCAGACTCTAGCACGGCTAGCTCGTGCTATCTGGCACGCCCGTGCCTAAAAGGACCTCAGGGCGTGCTTGCATAAGCACGCCCGTGATGCATTTTATCTTGGAAAGTCAGAGCTTAGCACGCCCTGACCGTGCTATGAAGAGCGCCCGTGCTACAAATACTTCTCTGGACGTGTTGCAGAGCACGGCCCGTGCTAGATCATTCATAGAACTCAGTCTCTAGCACGCCCAAGCCATGCTATGGAGCACGCCCGTGCTACGAATATAATGCTGTCTTGAATTAAAAATGCAAGCCAGTCTCTATAACTTACATGGGCCCACCTCAGATATTTTCCTAACTTGCAAATCAAGATCTAAACCTATTTAAGAAGATGGAAGAGTCCTAATTGAGAAAAAATCCAAGCCTAAACAGTTTGTGATCTCCAAAAAAGATTTCGTACTTAATAAGGATTCTATTTCCTAAATGGAGTCGGATTTTCTTCCAGGAGGTCTATATAAAGAGAGGAGCCATTCAGTGTAGAATCATCTCTTGTTCTATTTTTTTCTACATAGTTTCTCTCTCTCTCAATGACTTCAAGCATTCAAGATTTAGGCTAAGATTCAAGGAAGCCGTCCACGTATCTGTCGCCTAATTTTTATTTCTAAACTCTTAATTTTGTTTTACTTTTCATTATTCATATTAATTATGAAATTTTATTCAAGTATTATTGAGTTTTATTTAATTACTATATCGAACTAAATACTCGTACTAGGTATTTGATGTAGCTTAAATTCTTCTCCAATTTATAAAAATTAGATTTGTTTTTCTTTGTTCAAAGTATAATTTATTATTGCACTTAATGGTTCCAGGCAGAGTTTCTCCCATGGATTGATTTATTTCATTAATCACTATCGGGAGAAGGGTTTTTGATATGAATATGGTAATAAATTACATGAGAATAATAACTTGATGCAGAAGCTATGTGATTTGACTCATGAGGGTTTTCATAAGTTAATAACCTTAGGTTATGAATTCACAAAACAAACCACAAAACTTAATGATTTAATTCATGTTTGATTGTACTATTGGAAGATAGGTAATTAGACCGGGTTAGAATAGCTAACAATACATCGGGAGAGCTTGTTAGTGATTTTAGGGTTGTTTTCCCTACTTGAACAATTAACATTGATTAACAAAGTAATAAAATAAATTGGATAAAGTTAAGTGAAATCAAAATCCCTAGTAGTTTTACATCCTTGATTTCTTTTCATCTGAATATTGTTGCTTGATATTTCTGTCTTATTTTTAGAATTTACTTTTCTTACAATAGATCTCTATTATTGCCGTTTAAATAATAATATGTTAACACAATTTTAATACTTGATATACGATCCCTGAGAAGACGATACTCTACTTACTTTATATAACTTGCTACGATTCGTATACTTGCGAAAAATCACTATCAAGTTTTTAGCGCCGTTGCCGGGGATTGGCATTATCAATATCAATACTAATTACCCTATTATTAATTTAGACATTTGCTTTTCTGTTTTATTTAATTTTTTTTTAAGAATTATTTCAGGTGTTTATGCAAAGAAGGTCAGGTAGGACTGAACCCCTAGTCTTTGATCCAGAAATTGAAAAGACTTGTCGTAAGAACAATGCTCCTAGAAGAACACGTGAAAGCAAACCCGAACAACAAGCAGACATGGGTGACGAAGTCAACCCAAAAATAGACCTCCACCTCAACATCCGGTCCGTACCTTGCGAGACTACACCATACCTACTCTTAATGGGACAACCTCAAGTATCACAAGACCTTGGGTGGAAGCTAATAATTTTGAAATTAAAACCTGCAATTATCCAAATGCTTTCCACCTCAATTCAATATGGAGGTTTACCTAGTGAAGATCCTAACGCTCATATCGCAAATTTCCTGAAAATTTGCGATACTTTCAAAGAAAATGGTGTTTCCGTAGATGCCATAAAACTAAGACTCTTCCCTTTCACTCTTAGGGACAAAGCACGATCTTGGTTACAATCATGTCCTGCTGGAAGTTTTACCACATGGGAGGAATTAACCCAAAAGTTTTTAGCAAAATTCTTTCCATCTTCAAAGACCACAAAACTGCGCAATGAGATAATGACCTTTGTCCACCATAATCAAGAAGTTTGTACGAAGCTTGGGAAAGATTCAAGGACTTATTGAGAAAGTGCCCACATCACAGTTTGCCTAAATGGTTACAAGTACAAACTTTCTATAATGCATTATCTCCTAACATTAAAATCACTCTAGATGCAGTTGTAGGTGGATCTTTTGAAAGAAAAGAGATTGATGAGGCATATGACTTGATAGAAGAGATGGCAAGCAATAGCCATTATCAAAGCAACTTTGAAAGGAAGAAGACTGCAGGAGTCTATGAAATAGATGCCACTACAGCAATCAATGCCAAAGTAGATAATATGGTAAGAAAATTGGACTTATTGACTACTAATCCTGTCAATTCTATTATGCAACTTTGTGACAGGTGTAATGGGCAACATGGGATTGGAGAATGCATGATAGACTCTTTGAATCCGCAAACCTTGGAACAAGTAAACTATGTGATGAATCAAGGAAGGAAGAGTTACCCATACTCCAACTCCTATGATAATAGGTTGAGAAATCACCCTAACCTGTCATATGGGAATCCTAACAACGCTTTGAACGCACCACCAGGTTTTATACCTCAAGAGAAGAAATCTCATGATGATCTCCTTACTGCCCTTTCTAAATCGCACATGGATTTCATGAACGAAACCAGAGAAAATAACAAGATCCAACAAGCTGCGATAAGAAATTTTGAGATTCAGCTGGACAATTCGCAAACATGATGGCATCCCGACCTCAAGGTATGTTACCTAGTAATACTGAAAAGAATCCTAAAGAACAGGTACAGGCTATCACCTAGAGAAGTGGCAAACAGTTAGAAGAACCACCAAAGATAGAAAAGAAAAAAGAAGAGCAGAAAAAAGTTCCCATCATTGACCTAGAAGAGCAAGAAGAAGTGAAACCTTATGTTCCACCTATTCCCTTCCCACAAAGGTTGAAGAAAGCACAAGATGACAAAAGCTTTCTCAAATTTCTTGATGTCTTCAAAAAGCTTCAAATTAACATTCCTTTTGCTGAAGCTCTCGCTTAAATGCCCAATTATGCAAAATTTCTAAAAGAAATCCTGAGCAAGAAACGAAAAATTGATGATCAAGGAACAGTAATGTTAACTGAGGAGTGTAGTGCAATTATTCAAAATAAATTGCCTCCAAAGTTAAAAGATCCAAGAAGTTTTTCTATCCCTTGCAATATTGGTAATCTTGATTTTGAAAAAGCTTTAGCAGATTTAGGTGCTGGCATTAACCTTATGTCTTATGGAGTTTTTAAGATGCTAGGAATGGGAGAGCTAAAGCCAACAATGATGTCTCTACAATTAGTAGATCGATCAATCAAATATCCAAGAGGAATTGTAGAAGATGTACTTGTAAAGGTAGGCACATTTATCTTCCCTGTTGATTTTGTTATTCTTGATATTGATGAAGATAGAGAAGGATCCTTAATCCTTGGAAGACCCTTTCTCGCAACTGCAAGAGCATTGATTGATGTATATGAAGGCAAATTAACTTTAAGGGTTGGTCAAGAGGAAATTATTTTTGATGTTCTTAAATCTTGTAAACTTCCTATGGACTGTAATGACTACTAATTGCTAACTAGTCGTGATACCACACTTTACGCGCGGGTATTTACAAATTTATGTCGAAAATTTTTTATTTACATCTACATATTAAAACTAACAATAAAAATAATTGAAAGTATTTTGTGTCAATCTATATGTATTTGAGTAAACTCATTTTAAAGTCACAATTATATAGAGGGAAAATTATTATTTAGTCCCTCCGTTTTTACATAATTGTCCAACTAATCCCAAGTTTTGCGCAAATATCTAACTAGTCCCTCAGGTTTAACTCCGTCTAATTAAAAGGTCCTTCCGTCCGAAAAGTTGGTTTTTTTCCGTTAATTATAGACTAAAAGACTAAAACACCCCTCCCTAGCTGACGTGGACCATAAGGGAAAATTATTATCTAGTCCCTCAGGTTTTACATAATTATCTAACTAATCTCAAGTTTTGCGCAAATATCTAACTAGTCCCTCAGGTTTAATTCCGTCTAATTGAAAGGTCCTTCCGTCCGAAAAAGTTAGTTTTTTTCTGTTAATTGAATATTAAAAGACTAAAATACCCTTCCCTAGCTGACGTGGACCAGTATGAAGCGATAATGATATACCTAGTTTGTTTCTCTTTTGTTCCTTCCATGCCATAATGATATACCTAGTTTATCTTTTGCACAGATAACCTTGCATTAAATATTAATATTCATTTTTAAAGTTATGAAATTATAATAATATAGGTGGCAATAATAATTACTTTTTTTATCTATAAATAACTATTATTTAGAGCCGGTGTTTTCTCCACAAATATCTTTTTTTTAGAATATTAATGAGTAATTAATTTTTTTTTTTCAATTTTATCCTTATTTATATTAAATTTAATAATTATTTTTATAATTTTCCAAAATCATATAACATCTCCTCTCTTACTTAAGGTTACGTAATAAAATTAATTAATATTTTGTTATAATTTATAAGAATAAATTTACTTACTTAATTACCATAAAAACATTAAAAGTATTTATGAATAGATGGAATACTTTGTTTTTTTTTTTTTTAGATTTTATCAATGATAATAGTAATGTTTCTTGATAAAATTTGCATATTAAATATGAATAAAATAGAAAATTATGTTTATTACTTTTTTTCTAAAAAAGAAACTATGATGATAATTTGGGGTAAAAAGAAAAATGAGGTATTTACTTTTTTGAAGAGGTATTGTAACGCCCCGGCCCATGGTAGATATTGTCCGCTTTGGGCCCAGCCCGCACGGTTTTGTTCTTGGGCCAGCAACACATGCTGTAACCCAAAACGCGTCTACCATGTTCTAGAGTGCCACCCTTTATGTATAGAACTTCCACCTTGTGCTTAGCCGATGTGGGATTTTGCCTAAGGTGCAGTCCCTGACATACACCCCCCCTTAGGGACTCAGCGTCCTCGCTGAGGTTTGCCCCACCACCAGCCATAGGGACAAGGCTTTGGCTCTGATACCAAATTGTAACGCCCCGGCCCATGGTAGATATTGTCCGCTTTGGGCCCAGCCCGCACGGTTTTGTTCTTGGGCCAGCAACACATGCTGTAACCCAAAACGCGTCTACCATGTTCTAGAGTGCCACCCTTTATGTATAGGACTTCCACCTTGTGCTTAGCCGATGTGGGATTTTGCCTAAGGTGCAGTCCCTGACAGGTATTTACTTTCATGATTCACTTAAATTTAATAATATTTAATTAGAACATCAAATTAATTTTTTTATCCTTTTTTTTAATACTGTCTTTGTTCCATAATACTTGTCAGATTTGAGAAAATAGTTTGTTCTAAAATATTTGTCTAATTTGGTCTAAAAGACTTGTTATATTTGCGGTTTTAAGGAGTAATAAATATTTTTTTTCATATTTACCCTTTGTGTATGATTAATAATTATTACTTCAATTTAATGATTTTCTTAGAGACTAATATTAAATTAAGGGTAATATTGTCAAAATTTATTCAATAATTTATTATAATTTATACAAATTAATAATTTTTTTAAAAGACATGAAATTCTAAATGTGACGAATATTATAGAATGAAGATAGTAATATTTTAGAGATATAATTATATTTAATGGTTTTCGATTTGCAAATATTCATAATCTAAAACTAAACCGTACATTTAAGAGAGAAAAATGATTATGTCTCCATCGACTTTATATGAAACTCTTCAATTTTCATTTTTAAATTTAGCGAAGGCTAATTTTCCTACTCGTGTAATTAAGCTTAGTCTATACAATTCTACATGTGCATAAAATTATAGGGAAAATTATTATTTAGTCTTTTAGTTTATACAATTCTCTCCCTTATCGCTTCATACTGGTCCACGTCAGCTAAGGAGGGGTGTTTTAGTCTTTTAGTCTTTAATTAACGGAAAAAAACTATCTTTTCGGACGGAAGGACCTTTCAATTAGACGGAGTTAAACCTGAGGGACTAGTTAGATATTTGCGCAAACTTGGGATTAGTTAGATAATTATGTAAAATCTGAGGGACCTAGATAATAATTTTTCCTTATGGTCCACGTCAATTAGGGAGGGGTGTTTTAGTCTTTTAGTCTATAATTAACGGAAAAAAATTAACGGAAAAAATCAACTTTTCGGACGGAAGGACCTTTTAATTAGAGCAGGGAGTTAACACCTGAGGGACTAGTTAGATAGTTTGGCGTAAAACTTGGGATTAGTTGGATAATTATGTAAAAACGGAGGAACTAAATAATAATTTCCCTTATATATATATAGATATATATATATATATATATATATAGTATATATATATATATACTATATATATTAAATACACTGCAACAGCTAATAAAAATAAAAGTAATTTATAATTTAGAATTATCTACAAATTTCTTAATTATAAATTAGTTTAAAATTTAAAAATTTCAAACATTTAAAAATTAATAATTATTTATATATCTATTAATTATAAATTAATTTAAAAATTTATGCCCTATTAAGTGTTATAAAAATAAAAAATAAATAGAAATTTTTAAACATTTCTAATTGTTTGTGTTCAGATATTTTTGTATATTATTTCAATAATTATTTAGTACGTTAAAACTAAAAATAAAAATCACTGAGAAAATCACTGAGAGTGTTTTAGATAAAGTCTCAAGAACTAATAATAATTTATTCTTATATCTATATTATATATAAAATGTGGGAATAGAAGGATAATAAATTTTCAATATTGTCATTAATGAAATTTAGAATATGTAAAATAACTTTAGTTATGACCAATTAAAAAAATTTTATCTTAAAAAATATTTATATTATTTAATTATATTTTAAACAAGCTAATTAATTTACCCGTACTTCGTTACGGGATTGATATTGCATTTTCTTAATTTGCTTGATGTTTATCTTATTAATAATATAAAATTCACTTTATACATACATATAATAACATTGTAAATAATATAATAAATCGTTATGAAAAGAAAAAAAAATCTTAATTCTTAACTATCATAAATTATGTATCTTACATTGTTGTTTTTTTTTTTTTTTTTTTTTTTTTTGAGTTTTATGATGTATATTGAACTTCAAATTTTTATATTTTGATTTTCATAATAATAATAAAAAATTTAAGAGTTTTTAATACTAACGCTATAAATTGTATATTTAAAGAATATGTAATAATGTAATGATTGCCAATTCAATTGAATAATTTCTAAATAAAATATTAAAAAATTATATCTACATACCTATAAAGTTCATTTTTTTATTCATTAACTCATAAAGTAAGTTTAATAATCAATTTAGGTATAAATTTATATTGATTTCATACTATTTAACAAAAAAAAAATGTTTTATTAATATCAATACATTAAATCAAAATAGATAAAACTAATTTGGGTCCATTAGGCCTCCCATATATCAAAAGAAATAGATAAACTAAATATTCGGATAAATTTTTTATTAAAAGATTATGTAGAAAAAAAAAAATGAATATATCATTATTTACAACCTCAAAATAGGAAGCATTCTTGCTCTACTTGAGCTGGGGAGAAAGGGTGGAAATATCAAAATTAAAGTGATAACAGGTAAAATTAAAAAGGCATGAAAAGATGGGGAGAAAGGGTGAAATGATAAAATTAATATGACAAAAGGTAAAATTTAAAGGCATGAAAAAGTATGGTTTTATTGAAATAAAATT
Source organism: Jatropha curcas (assembly GCF_041381405.1). Classification (NCBI taxonomy): domain Eukaryota; kingdom Viridiplantae; phylum Streptophyta; class Magnoliopsida; order Malpighiales; family Euphorbiaceae; genus Jatropha; species Jatropha curcas. The sequence continues at coordinate 20,848 of NW_028322358.1, forward strand.
ATGAATATGACAAAAGGACAAAATTGAGAAGCATGAAAAAAACATATTTTTATTGGAATAACATTATCGTATGAAATGATAAAGGGGGAAAGATGGGAAAAAAATAAAATAAAATTGACATGGTTTTATTGGAATAACATTATTCTATGAACAGTGTTTTTAGATTTTATTTTAGTATATATAAAATAACACATTTGATTATGAGAGATAAGAATAAGGAAAAAATATTTAAAAATATATAATATTTGATTATAATTTAAAATATTTTAATTATGAGAGTTTTTTTATTTTTTTACAATTTGATTGGGTTTTTTTGGTAAATTTATGTTTAAATATACAAAATACACATAATTAAGTCATTGAAAATTTTTAATTTTTTAGTTTATTTATTAAAAAAACAATTATTTTTAAATTTTTTATTTTTCTACAATTTAGTTTATAGAAAATTAATATTTTAAATTTTTCTTTGATTTGATTGAGTATACCTTATTAAAATTAATGTTTTAAATAAATACGAGCCTTTTAAAATTTTTAAGTTTTAACTGTTTTTTAAAAGTTATTTAAATAAATATACGATAATAAGGCATTTGAAATTTTTTTAAAAAAATTTTGACTTTTTAAAGTTATTTTTAAATATTTGATTTTATTATTTGATTTTTTGCTTTTGTCCATCAAAATCAAATTTTATTAAATCATGCCTTTTTCAGTTGAAGAAAGGGCTAATTTTTAAGGTTCAAATTCGTATTTTTTGTAAAGTAATTATTTCTTATTGAGTTTTGGAAATAATTTTTTAGTTTTTATTTTCCTTTTATTAGTGAATTAATTAACTGCTATCATTTTCATTTAGTAAAAGATTTGTATCTGCCTTGCAATGAATGGAAAACCTTTTGATCACTAAACATTTTTAATTCTTGATATTTTTTTCTTATATCCTAAATTTTTTTGCCCTCGAGGAAAAGTAGGTGTTTGAAAATTGGGAAAAAACTAAAACTATATTTTCTATTTTGAGTTAATTTTTAGGGTTTTCAAGGATCTGAATTGTTACAACCCAAAATCGTGGGCCGGACCAACGTTAGGGCCAAGTAAGTTTAAGGTTCCCGAGTCCCGTAGTAAGCCTAACTCAAAAAATCCATTTCTTTAGACCGTCTCTAGGAACAATAAGCCGATAATATAACGTTATTAATCATTCTATCAATTCATATCTTCGGCCTCAACTTCCACATTTCAATTAATTCATAGCTCAGACCTATAACTTTTCTTTTGTACTGTTAACATCATTTACAATATGGGCAAACTGGTCCGTTCGTACTTTTAGAGAGTCAATTAGAATATCCACAGGTTTATTGATTAACACGCTAAAAACTTTTACATGATATATTGTAACACATGACTCCCTAGTTGCGGAGCTCAATATAAAGATTGATACATTTTTATATACAGTACTTTAGTTTTAAACATTGTCAAAAACTGAAAATTACTATTGCAACTTTGCGGGGAATGAAACAGATTCCACTTGAACCAGCAAGATGTCTACCTCTTGGAAAAAATTTATGGAAGGGGGATGATGTAACACCGCACCCAGTTCCGAGAGACCCGACGGCGGATGCCACATTCGGTGCCGGAGACACCGTCTTAACTTAACATATAAATCATAAAACTAAATTATGAATTAGAAGTAACTGAGTATTCACAAGTTTAGCGAGTAATTTTTTTTTTATTTTTATAATAGCGATTTCATTTCATTTTCCTTGCATTTTTTTTTTTTTTATATACATTGGGAAAATTCGTACAGAAATATTGTAAGAATATCCCTTTAAAAACTAAGCTCGCCAAACATGTGAATACAAAATACTCCCAATTAAACTCTAAACTTCCAACATCTCCAAATAATCTTTATAATATAACAACACTTTTATATTTTCATAATTGAATAAATCCTCAATAGTATTTTAGATCCATCAATTAATTGCATTCATTATATCTATCAAGTCTTAATGAACTAATCATATCAACTGACTTCAAATATTTCATATTCAATCATTTAATAAATCTTATTCTTCTCTCCAAATATATACATCAAAATACTTTATAATTACATACTTCAATTATATTTCAAATAACATAATATCTGGAAATGTAACAATTATACATGCCATAATTCTTCATTATATAAATCTCAATCGACTACTCCCAAATTAGTCACTTCTGCTTTGAGACTATTCTTCTAATCTTCAAGTAGCAACAATATCTTCAACCTACGCGTGATAAAAATCGACGCGCTGAGTATAAACTCAGTGGTGCTCATAATTCACATACTTACCAAGTTGCGATAGCAACTTACTTTAAAACAAATTTCATAAAATTATTTACAATCATAAATGCATTAAATTCAACATACATTTCCATTTATAGCAAAACAAATAGCACATATACTAGTAATAATAACATAAAGAATTTAATTCTTTATACCATAAATCCTTTACTTAAGACATTTTATCATCATAAATACTTTGGTTCCTTCAAATAAACTTATAATTATTAACATAAATAATTTAATTCTTTCAAATCATAAATTCATTACTTAAACATTATACCAATACATATACTCTTTATTTTTAATACTATGTATCGAAATATCATGCTTTGAAAATTCATTTGATAACATAATCAGTAATTTCCAAAATAATGTTTACTAAAATAATATGATCTCATTCGTTTAATTGTATTACAGATATTTTCCATAGGGCTCGCATACACTTAGGAGAAAGAGAAGCAGATAAGTTTTCAGAACAGATTCAGAATGGCCTTAGGTCGCCATCAGATTCAGAATATATATAGAGCGCGTCCGCCCTAACAGAACAGAAGACACCCACGTGTCTAGCATATGATCATAGCTTCTTATCAGAATGGCATCAAATGCCGAGCATGCTCATCAGACAGAATAAAAATCAAATCACGCATCAAATTCACACTAAGTATATTAGAGCCCAAAATCCTTGTTTTAATTCTTTCTTCATATCACTTATCAGAAAACTTGTCTTATTCTTTAGTCTTCTTAAATTCATAATGCAAGCTTACTTTAGAATCATACTTAAACATAATTACTTAACATAGACAATTTCTTATCATATGAAATCATACATGTAAGCTTACTTTAGAACTTAAGTAACTCATATACTTAAACATAATTACTCAATATAGGAAATTTATCATAAATTCCTTTTCTTTTAAAACTTTCTTATTCAAAATTCAAAGCACATACACCTTAAATACCCATTTCTTTGTTAAAACTCTAAATATATAAAAGTTATCAAATAATCATATTTATATCATATATATAAAATAATTAAGTAAGCTTTACTACACTAAGGTGGTACCAAGGGGAGGAATTTCCTTCTCCAATCAAGCAGGCTAACACAATTCTTATGCACAAAAGTATCAATTTCAACCCTCATCATGCATTATCTAAACCAATTCCACACTTTTTCAATTTATATCCATTTCAACATATCCACTACAACACTTGTCAAACTTATTGTCAAGTAAATGCTAAACCACACAAATAATCAAGAGAACTTCATCACACATGATTTATACATACTTTTATCCAAATAAACCTATGAGTTAAGACATAGAAAATTTCCAGCATTAATATAATCTTGACCTTTGCTGGGTTTTTAAGACATAACTTAAGTTCTGTGTCTCCAAATTGAGTGATGTTTGATTCATTAGAAAGCTAAGACAAAATACTACAAATGTTATGAAGGGACCACAGCCCAGATCAATCTTTAAGATGGCCAAACAAAAGCTAGGAACACAGACCAACAGTCTAGACCTGATTCAGCCGAACTAATTTCAATGTTTATCAAATTCCTACTTATCCAAACACTCAAATCAAACCAATCCAAAACCAGAGAAGTCTCAAGACACAGGGAAACAACTGTTATGAAGAACTCAGAACATAATATTACCATTATAGTGGTCAAAATGGGCACTCAATTCAGTAATGCATGTGGCCCGTCATAACAGAGTTAGTTTAGGTGTTTTAGCCATAAGTTGAGCTATATATATCCAAATTGGACACAAGAGGATGGGTTGGAAAGCTAAGAAGTAGACCTAAAACTTTCATGAAGGACTCAGGCACCAATGGAAAATCAAAAGGATCGAAAAACAGTCCTTAATCACACCCAAAAACACTTTGTCCTAATTTCAGCTTACTTAAATCATATACAAGGTAGAGATTTCTACCACATACTCAATACTCATCAAATATCATCTTAAGATCACAAATCCTCAAAGAATAACAAGAAAACTTAAGGCCTTATTCATCAATAGGTTCTGCCACTCTTGGAGGATGAAGAAGAAAATGTTTTCCTCATCAATTCAACATATAAGCATGCTTAGAAATCTCCCAAGAACACATGTATACCACCAAAATTCAATAATCAAATTATTTCATATAAAATTTCCAATTTTCACAAATAGTATAAACTTCACAAAATCAAAAATTTAAACAAGGTAAGAGGATTTATGAACACTTACCTTAAACATAAGCTCTAACAAGCTTAAATAAGACTCTTGATGCCTTAGTTTTCCCTTGTCTTTGGTAGGAAGTTATCCACCCTTTGTCCTCCAAATTACTTGAAATTATTCACCAAATATCATTTCTCAAGCTTTAATCTCAAGATTGATTAATGAGATCAAGTTGAATGGTGTCAAATGGGTGGATGTGAGGGAGGAGAAGGGAAGAAAAGAAAGAGAAGAGAAAGAGAGGCTCAAGGGAAAAGGGAGGAGAAGAAGAAAGAAGGGCACGGGAGATGGAGAGGAAGAGGAAGAAAACAGGGGCGCAAAGAAGGGAGGGACGAAAGGGGACGTGGGGCCGGGCACCAAAAGGGGAGGGCGAGGAGGGAGCAAGGGAAGGCAAGCGCAGGCGACAAAGAGGCGCCAAAGGAAAGGCCGGCAAAAGAGAGGAGCGCCAGAAAAAGGCGAAAGGGAAGCCGGAAAAGAAGGCCGCGAAGGGCCGGAAGGAAGAGAACACCAGCGCAAAGGTACTCCATAAAATAATTGCTCTAATTTCGTTAATTAATATAACAACATAATTCACTATTCACTAATTCTCTAATTTCTCCAAAAAATATCATTACTTACTTTCTACCCATAAAATACTGTATACATACTCCAAAAATATTAAAGAAAATATTAAACATACTAGTAATTTTTTCCGGACAAAATAATATTTATTCTCGGACTGATGATACTATTCACAGACCGGTAACTTACTATTTCAGACACAGAAAAAATGGGGCGTTACATTTCTACCCCCCTTAAAGAATTTCGTCCTCGAAATTCACTTGAATTTAGCAATTACGAATCTCATAATATTTTTCCGATTTAGTTTATTCTTCCTTAATCAACTAGTGCTTACTATCCGTATATTCTATACATGATTCTTCCAACTGAACATCCATAATAGCAAATTTAACCATTCCATATTTAAAATACATAAACTTATTTTGCATAACACCGATTAGATCCTTAACATAAAGATCATATAGCTTATTCTCATAACAGTATTCTCCTGAGATCATATATCTTATTCTTATAACAGTGTTAATAACTTAATTCCATCGTGATACTTAATCTCAAACACTGTCATGCATACATACATAGAGTCATACATGCATACTTGCAAGGTCCACTCAAGAGAAAAATAATACCAAAGTTCCAAATCTCAATACGTAAAAGTATTTATACACAATCATAAGGTTATGCAACTCATGCAATGTGCCATATGGACTATTCCAACTTAACCATTTATCCATAACGATCCAAATAGAATTTACTAACTCATAGCAATTCGCACTTTTTTTTTTAATCATAGATATCTCACATAAATCCATAAATCTTCCATGACTTGTAAATACTCCTATTAACTATTAACCAATCTTTTCTATCTTTATAAACTCTTAATCATTTTGGCTTAGAATTTATTCGCATATACGCATAGTGAGATCAATACGAATCACAAATTTTTTTTTTTTTTTTTTTTTTACATAATCATGAAATCCCAAAATATAGAACTTCTTATCTTGTATACTTCTATGTCCATCAAATCTGAATAATCAATGATTCCTAATTTGTTAAAGATTATATAATTATCTTAATTTCTTTATAGGAGTCGTTTACTTTTTCTTGGATCGTAAACTCTCCATTAAACAAAATCCTTATTTATAACTTACATAACCTTTAGAATAAACATCAAAAGACTAAATCTCATTGAATTTAATTCATATTTATACCATATTAAACCATAAGATGCCTCAATTCATACACCACTACTAGGCACATAAAGATTAAAGCAATTTATTTCCTACTAAGAATCACAATTTACTTTTCTTATAACCATAGGAATTCATATTATTCCCCATATTCATACATTTGAAAAATAGCTAATGAATACCAGAATATATTTTACTCCACCAAGTAGTAATTATTTCTCATAATTAGAATTCACTTCTCATAAATGGCTTTAAATAATGATTCATTCCACCAACATTATTTCTTATGAAAAATACTCATCACCCATTATTATTTCAAAGCACATCAAATCATTCATCATTTAAACCTTATAATATCATTTATGTAACTACATCAATTAATATATATATTCTATCCAGAAAAATGCTTATCTCAATAGTCATAATAAATTCCATTAACCAAAATCATGTAACTTCATCAAATACATATACTAAATTCAATACTCTAATTAACTAGATTCTATTGTCCTTGAATCCGAATCCTTTATTTTTCTTATTAGATAATACTAGCAACTCATTCTCATATACTCCTTCCACAGGCACATTTACACACGTTCATGCATTTTATGTATGCATTTCACATTTAACAAGTATTCAATACACATATCATACTTTCATCATTTAACTTCAACTTAATACTTATAATCTTTATCATGCATAACTTAACAGACCTTCTTACCCACACAACAATACAAGTTCACACTTCATCTTACACACTTAAATTATATATAAATCTTATTTTCATGTTTAATTCGTAAACCAATATACTTCACAGTTCATGAATCTATACAATGAATTCATTTTCATTTATAAAACAAAATTTTTTTTTTCTATATCCAAAGGATTCAATAGAAGGAAAAAAAAAAATCCTCATAGCAACATCATTTGTCCATAAGCAACATAAAAACAATATGCTTCTTATGGATTCAAAATAAATAAACAAAATTCATATGTTAAAAAGTCAAATCTCAAATATATTTATACCACTTAGAAATCATATCAACTCGAGAAAAAGAGCTCAAATCCTTAACGCCTCAATAATATCTCATCTCCAATAACCACTACATCGAATCCCTATCCATTATTCTCTAAGCATTTCCTCCAAGAATAATTCATTCAAATGGTCCAGAAGGATATAACCATTAATCATCAGTAGGAACCTCAATAACATACTCCATTTACCACAACACCATGCTCCAATGGCTGGTTGTTTCCAATTCAAACCAATATGGCATGTATTTAACTTAAATTACTCATACTCTCACCTCAAAATAGATAATTCCTACACCTATACACAGATAGTCCGAGAACTGCCCTAAACCTATGCTCTGATACCACTAAATGTAACACCCGCCACCCAGTCCCGAGAGACCCGACGGCGGATGCCACATTCGGTTGCCGGGAGACACCGTCTTAACTTAACATATAAATCATAAAACTAAATTATGAATTAGAAGTAACTGAGTATTCACAAGTTTAGCGAGTAAATTTTTTTTTTATTTTTTATAATAGCGATTTCATTTCATTTTCCTTGCATTTTTTTTTTATATACATTGGGAAAATTCGTACAGAAATATTGTAAGAATATCCCTTTAAAACTGAGCTCGCCAAACATGTGAATACAAAATACTCCCAATTAAACTCTAAACTTCCAACATCTCCAAATAATCTTTATAATATAACAACACTTTTATATTTTCATAATTGAATAAATCCTCAATAGTATTTTAGATCCATCAATTAATTGCATTCATTATATCTATCAAGTTTTAATGAACTAATCATATCAACTGACTTCAAATATTTCATATTCAATCATTTAATAAATCTTATTCTTCTCTCCAAATATATACATCAAAATACTTTATAATTACATCCTTCAATTATATTTCAAATAACATAATATCTGGAAATGTAACAATTATACATGCCATAATTCTTCATTATATAAATCTCAATCGACTACTCCCAAATTAGTCACTTCTGCTTTGAGACTATTCTTCTAATCTTCAAGTAGCAACAACATCTTCAACCTACGCGTGATAAAAATCGACGCGCTGATTATAAAACTCAGTGGTGCTCATAATTCACATACTTACCAAGTTGCGATAGCAACTTACTTTAAAACAAATTTCATAAAATTATTTACAATCATAAATGCATTAAAATTCAACATACATTTCCATTTATAGCAAAACAAATAGCACATATACTAGTAATTAATAACATAAAGAATTTAATTCTTATACCATAAATCCTTTACTTAAGACATTTTATCATCATAAATACTTTGGTTCCTTCAAATAAACTTATAATTATTAACATAAATAATTTAATTCTTTCAAATCATAAATTCATTACTTAAACATTATACCAATACATATACTCTTTATTTTTAATACTATGTATCGAAATATCATGCTTTGAAAATTCATTTGATAACATAATCAGTAATTTCCAAAGTAATGTTTACTAAAATAATATGATCTCATTCGTTTAATTGTATTACAGATATTTTCCATAGGGCTCGCATACACTTAGGAGAAAGAGAAGCAGATAAGTTTTCAGAACAGATTCAGAATGGCCTTAGGTCGCCATCAGATTCAGAATATATATAGAGCGCGTCCGCCCTAACAGAACAGAAGACACCCACGTGTCTAGCATATGATCATAGCTTCTTATCAGAATGGCATCAAATGCCGAGCATGCTCATCAGACAGAATAAAAATCAAATCACGCATCAAATTCACACTAAGTATATTAGAGCCCAAAATCCTTGTTTTAATTCTTTCTTCATATCACTTATCAGAAAACTTGTCTTATTCTTTAGTCTTCTTAAATTCATAATGCAGGCTTACTTTAGAATCATACTTAAACATAATTACTTAACATAGACAATTTCTTATCATATGAAATCATACATGTAAGCTTACTTTAGAACTTAAGTAACTCATATACTTAAACATAATTACTCAATATAGGAAATTTATCATAAATTCCTTTTCTTTTAAAACTTTCTTATTCAAAATTCAAAGCACATACACCTTAAATACCCATTTCTTTGTTAAAACTCTAAATATATAAAAGTTATCAAATAATCATATTTATATCATATATATAAAATAATTAAGTAAGCTTTACTACACTAAGGTGGTACCAAGGGGAGGAATTTCCTTCTCCAATCAAGCAGGCTAACACAATTCTTATGCACAAAAGTATCAATTTCAACCCTCATCATGCATTATCTAAACCAATTCCACACTTTTTCAATTTATATCCATTTCAACATATCCACTACAACACTTGTCAAACTTATTGTCAAGTAAATGCTAAACCACACAAATAATCAAGAGAACTTCATCACACATGATTTATACATACTTTTATCCAAATAAACCTATGAGTTAAGACATAGAAAATTTCCAGCATTAATATAATCTTGACCTTTGCTGGGTTTTTAAGACATAACTTAAGTTCTGTGTCTCCAAATTGAGTGATGTTTGATTCATTAGAAAGCTAAGACAAAATACTCCAAATGTTATGAAGGGACCACAGCCCAGATCAATCTTTAAGATGGCAAACAAAAGCTAGGAACACAGACCAACAGTCTAGACCTGATTCAGCCGAACTAATTTCAATGTTTATCAAATTTCTACTATCCAAACACTCAAATCAAACCAATCCAAAACCAGAGAAGTCTCAAGACACAGGAAAACAACTGTTATGAAGAACTCAGAACATAATATTACCATTATAGTGGTCAAAATGGGCACTCAATTCAGTAATGCATGTGGCCCGTCATAACAGAGTTAGTTTAGGTGTTTTAGCCATAAGTTGAGCTATATATATCCAAATTGGACACAAGAGGATGGGTTGGAAAGATAAGAAGTAGACCTAAACTTTCATGAAGGACTCAGAAACCAATGGAAAATCAAAAGGATCGAAAAAACAGTCCTTAATCACACCCAAAAACCACTTTGTCCTAATTTCAGCTTACTTAAATCATATACAAGGTAGAGATTTCTACCACATACTCAATACTCATCAAATATCATCTTAAGATCACAAATCCTCAAGAATTACAAGAAACTTAAGGCCTTATTCATCAATAGGTTCTGCACTCTTGGAGGATGAAGAAGAAAATGTTTTCCTCATCAATTCAACATATAAGTATGCTTAGAAATCTCCCAAGAACACATGTATACCACCAAAAGTCAATAATCAAATTATTTCATATAAAATTTCCAATTTTCACAAAATAGTATAAACTTCACAAATCAAAAATTTAAACAAGGTAAGAGGATTTATGAACACTTACCTTAAACATAAGCTCTAACAAGCTTAAATAAGACTCTTGATGCCTTAGTTTTCCCTTGTCTTTGGTAGGAAGTTATCCACCCTTTGTCCTCCAAATTACCTGAAATTATTCACCAAATATCATTTCTCAAGCTTTAATCTCAAAGATTGATTAATTAGATCAAGTTGAATGGTGTCAAATTGGTGGATTTAGTGAGTATAAGTGAAGAAAACAAAGAGAAGAGAAAGAGAGGCTCAAGTTAAAATGGAGGAGAAGAAGAAAGAAGTTCACGTTAGATGGATAGGAAGAGGAAGAAAACATGTTGCTCAAATAATGGAGTTGACTAAAGGGTACTTTGGTCCTTTCACCAAAATTGGATGGCTAGGATTGAGCAATGAATTCAATCTAATGGCGACAAATATTCTCCAAATGAAAGGCCGCAAAAGAGAGGTAGCCAGAAAAAGGAAAGGAAGCCGGAAAAAGAAGGCCGCTAAGGGCCGGAAGGAAGAGAAACACCATCGCAAAGGACGCCAGAAAAAAGCTCGAATTTCTGTATAAGTAGAACAACAGAACACTAGCACTAATCTAATCGCCAAAAAAAATCATACTTACTTCTACCCATAAAAATAATGTATACATACTCCAAAAATATTAAAGAAAATATTAAACATACATAGTAATTTTTCCGGACAAAAATAATATTTATTCTCGGACCGATGATAATATTCACAGACCAGTAACTTACTATTTCAGACACAGAAAAAATGGGGTGTTACAGATGAGTTTTATAAAATTAAGTGAATAATAATAAATAATGCGTAGCCCAAATAATCACACAGGATGCTTTCCATATTTATGCAATGAACACACCTTCGATCAAGCGCATATCACAACATCAGCATCTATAAATAATATCACCTTCAAGTAATCACATCAAATGGAGATTGGTCAATGGCGTCACAAAATCCCCGACAAGTCATTCTCGCACATGGCCAACACTTGGAAAGCAATAAGACGATTATAAATACAAATATATTCATTTTTTAGTTAAGGCTCGTACTAATACAGAATGAACATAAGCAGATTTGATCGCGGCCTATGTTAGCGCCACCCCCATCACATAATCGTGGCCTATGAAAGCGCCATCCCCATCACACAAATAAGCACGTCTGCCTATGTTAGCGCCACCCTAGCATATGATCATAGCTTCATATAACAAAATCAATCTCATTATACCACATTTCAACCATGCATAATAGAGCCCAAATCAAAATCATTCTTTCACAAAGAACTTATTACTTACTCAAAATTCTTAAGCCAAAAACTTCCTTACTTAATACCCATCATTTCAAAATTTCTCAACTTACAACTTACAAAATTACCACATTCTTTTTAAGATAGTACATATATATTTAATATAGTATAAAAGTACATAAATCAAGAAATTTTCGGCATTTTCATAAACTTGACCTTTGCTGGGTTTTTCAAACATAACTTGAGTTATGGGTTCCCAAATTGAATGAAAACAGATTCATTAGAAAGCTAAGACAAAATGCTACAAATGTTATGAAGGGACCACAACCAGATCAATCGGTAAGATAGCAAAAAAAAAGCTAGGAACACAGACCAACAGATCAGATCTCATTCAGCAAAACCAAGTTCAATGTTATTGAATTCCTGCTTAACCAAACACTCAAATTAAACCAATATAGAACGAGAGAAGTCTCAAGACATAGGGAAACAACTTTTATGAAGAACTTAGAACCTAATCTTGTCATTATAGTGGTCAAAATGGGCACGCATTTTAGTGATGCATGTGGCCCGACACAATAGAGTCAGTTTAAGTGTTTCAGCCATATGTTGAGCTATGTATCTCCAAATTGGACACAAGAGGATAATTTAGAAAGCTAAGAAGTAGAGATACAACTTTTATGAAGAACATAAGACATTATTTTGCCATTTTCATGGTCAAAATGGACAATCATTTCGGATATATAGGTAAGACACCATAACAGAACCAGTTTTGATATTTAACTCATAAAGTGAGCTACAAGTGTTTGGAATTAGACATACGAAAGTAATCGCATCCAATGGCTCTAAATATTCCTCAAATAATTCTCTTCTACTTATGATTTCACTCCACCAATTAATTAAATTAACTCCATTAAAATAATTCCTCATTTATTTCTTCATATACCACACTAGAAATAATATACATGTAATACATCAACTCTCCAATAATATTCATGAAATATTTCTACCCGCCTAAATCATGCAAACATGCTCCAAAAATAGTAAATAAAATATTAAATATGCATAGTAATTTTTCCGGACTAAAATAATACCAAGTCCTAGACTGATGGTACTATTCACAGACCGGTAAATCACTATTACCGATACTAAAGAAAATTAGACTGTTACATGGCCTATCCTCTCATATGTGTGCACCGGGGAGCCGATCTCCTTATATGGCCAACCAATCTAATCCTCACTTGACCAGTCCTCTCATTATTTTTCCATTCTCTCTTTCTTTTCATTACCGACAGGAGGCCAACCTGGGATTTTTCCATATCATTCATATCATATTTCATCAGGTGCACATAGGGGCGCAGATCTCCTATACATGGCCAACAGTTCCAGACTGTGATTACAATCCCATGCTAACCCACTTCATCCCAATTCCACCTGGATACAAGGCACATCATTATCACATCACAAGTAATCCAAGCAATTTATTCAATATAATATATCTCATCGATAATCATTATGCAATACATGAATATAGTCATGGTGTGTATAATATATAGTAGTCATATAATTGTAATAGTATATTTATAAAGTAGATGATGATAATAATAATTGTATTTTAATAATATCATACTAATACGTGGAGATAAGGGCTAAATATTAAATATATATCTATAGGGTATAAAATGAATGATGTATGCATGAAGATAATGGTATGCGCTATTTGTTATTACTCACAGTGATAAGAGATAAATTAAGCTTTGATTCGGTTTTAACTAGCAGGAGTGGTAGACAAACTCGGACGATCTAGATAAAACATAAATATAAAGGAAGGACTGCATTAAATATATGACTTTTCTTAAATAATAAATTACAGAATTAATATAAATCTTGTCGATACTTCTGATAGCATTTTCCATACAATAGGACTTTCCACTTATCCGAATATTAGTAACTTAATACACTTATTAATTTATATGCTTTACTTAATTATTCTAAAATCCTCGTTAACTTCATATTTATCAAATTCTCAATTTATTCACATGGTAGCAACTATAATTTGCTTTAATTTGATAAAACCTTACTTTATCCTTAACCCTTAATTATTTTAATCAAAACTAATTTAATTAATAACAACAATTTCTAAACTTGAAATTTACATTTAGTTTAACAAATTGAATCTTAGAATATACCGATTAAATCGAATTTCGGATTGGAGTCCAGTACATAAATCCCATGTTTCTACCTCCTAGGGTCTCGCTGGAGACTCGCTGGCCGGTCACCGAGCAGCTACCAGTGCCATCATCCAAGGTTGCCGGGAAACCCTGGCTGCTCAGAATCGAGCGCTCTTCACACCACCTAGCTCGGATTTCACTCAACAATCCATTTCTTGCATTGGTTGGATGAGATCAGCCCTCTAATTGGCCGGAACGGGCTCGACTTATTTGTCGCGCTATTTGGAAACAAACAAAGACAGAGAAGAGTTACACGTCGATAAGGGAGCTGTTGGAGTCATTCGACTGTGATGAGATTGTCGAAAATTGGTGGAGGCACTGCTGCACCGTTTGATAAGGAAAGATCACAGCTCGCTTACTCGCAGCATTCATCAGAGATGAGAACCGAGCGAGAGAAGCTAGCGGTGCGACGACGAAGAGAAGGTCGCATCGGCTAGCTCAAGTGGTGGCCAAAAAATCGAAGAGAGGGAGAAAGAGGTAGCTATGGGTCTATCACTAGACTAAGGAAGAAAGAAAGAAGAAGAAGAAAAAGAAAGAAAAGAAAGAAAAAGGAAATTTCTAACATACTCTAGGGTTTTCTGGATCATTCTGGTTCGATTTGAACCGAATTTGGTCCACATCAGGATTTAATCCGATATTCACTTGGTTTTGATGATTTGAAACTAGTTTAGAGGTCCGATTAAGCAATAATAAAATATTTTATTGTACAATCTCATTAGTTGATATTAAAATTTTAGTTTTTAAATAAGAAATCTATGAAAATTAATTTTAAGGCTATTTCATGTATATATGAATATGTTCATTTTTCTAATGCACCATGTAAGTAATACTGACACTATAGCTAAAGTGATTACCACTAATATTTTGGCTCATGTTGTTTTTAAATAATTCAAATTACTTTTTCATTTCTTTTCTTTTACTTAGCTGGAAGAAATAATTTTTTTTATTTTTTTTACTTTTTCGTTATAAATAAATATAGATATTGATCTAGGATTGGGGATAGGAGTTGAAGATTGAGTGATGACTTGATTTACTTTTTGGAGACCTATTAAAGTTTCAAGAATCTGCATGTATAAATTAGGGGTTAAAATTAGGTTTAGGGGTTGAATTGAATTTTATTTTGGGATAACTTCATTATATAAATAGAATTAAATATATAGAATTAGCATGACAAGTAGTTCATTCATCATGTGAATTATTTAGATATTTGGTGGATGCATCCAAAATATTATTATTATTATTGTTAATTTGCAACCTGAGATTTGCAAAGATTATTGCCAACATGCAACCTAAAGTTTGCATGATTATTTATTAAAAATACATTTTCCAGATTTATCTTGAGAATTTATCTACTGAATTTATACATTAAGCTTTTAATGATTATGGCATGTGTTGATTGAAATAATTATAGGACAACCAATTGTTGTTTTTATTTATACTCAAAATGATTTAATATAATCATTTATTAAATGATTGCAATTAATTGTAACACAGCTATTATGAGGACAAAGCACCATATTTTTGTAGAGGGATATACTCGCATCAAACCAACAAATTATTATATGTTCTCCCCTTTATAATTGATTTTGGATCACGAATCAAATATTACCCATCGAAGAATTTTTAAATGTGCGGTATATATTCTAATTGCTCCACCATAACGCACTAAGATGGGTCTTGGAAAAAATGTCGGTGTGAATTTACATTTATGATTAAATATCTAGAACTTTCAAACAAGAAAGTTATTTATAGCCAAATTTGTTAATATTTATGCATCCTGACAAGCAACTAGGAGAATAAATTAGTTGGAAAAGAATTATCGTTATTATATGTTGATCCTTATGTAAGGCAATGTACTTTTAAAAGTTTAAAAGATAATTCAATTGCAGGATATTGCAACTTAATTGCCAGATATATTTATTGATCCAAAAGAAGATAATTAAATCTGATATTCTAGCTGCAAATACTCCTATTAGAATTAAAGTCTCTAAAGGACAAACTGACTATGCTAATGAGTCTAAGGCATGCCAGAAGCGTGGTAGACTAATCGGTTCCAAGGATAAAAATCTTAGAAAGGAAAGGAGCAAATATTTAAGATGGTTAAGCTCTAGAAGAGCAAATTGTGGAAGAAGTTTCTAGACATGACTAATAAGTTTCCCAAAGAAATTTAGGTATCTGAAATTAATAAAGATTATGAGATCTCTATAAATTATGTCATGTCAGGACAAGTATATAACCAATATAAAATAAATGTCAATGATAAATATAGCGCTTGCAATTGTGAAAGATGATGACAATCTTGAGCATATAGTCTATTAGAGGACATAGATCTAGAATTGATTGGCCAAAATAAAACGACACATATGGTATTTAATTTACTTGAAAAGTAAACTTTGAAAGTTTAATATGGGCATCAAGAGATGTCAAGCAAGTAGAATACAAATACGTATTTGTGCGAAATTGAAATGGGGTCATGAGATATAAAGAAAATTTGTTACATAATTTTTTCACAAAAACTAGCATTGAGTATGAGAATAAATACCCTTATATAGTGGATACAATTATAATTTGATATTTAATTAGTCTGGCAATTTATGAAAATTCGAAATGCATCTAATGAGTTAATGACTGCCTATTTATATGCTAACTTGATGTAGATATCTATATGAAAATCCTTGAAGGATTCTAGTTGCTTGAAGCATAAAGTTAAATTCTCAAGAAAATTTATTCAATCAACTTGTATAGAGCTCTATATGGATTAGTGGATAATGATATCCATGTAATACTGAAAAAATGCTTGAAACAAGCAAATCGAGACCCTGAGAAATATATTCAAGATTTCTATATGGATTAAAGAAATCTCAATACATATGGTATACTTGCCTTAATGATATTTATAGCTAAGAAAATATTATATTATTTTATGATTATATTCTTTTTATAATATTTTATTATTGAAAGTATACTTTTGATATTTACTTTATATACTATCATGAGTAAGATAATCTCTTGATTAGTGAATACATGTTGAAAGGATATTTTAATAATATTATCATATGATCAAGAATTTTTATAGAGATGTTTGAATATGAATTTGTCATTGTTTGGTTTATGAACATTATTGAACCCCTTAAGAGCTTCCAAAGATTATAAATTTCTTAAGGCAAGAGTTTGAGATGAAAGACATTGAAAATATAAAGTTTTGTCTCAATTGAAGATCGAGCATTTCATAAATGAAATTTTGCCTATGAATCCATATATATGAATAAGTTGTTCAAATAATTTTATGTGGATAATAGTGAGGTCGAGAAGATGACCATTTTTCACTTTGAGAAAATTATGAAGAACTCTTAGATCTGAAATATCATATCTTAGTGTAATAAAGACGCTAATATATCTTACTACTCATACGCTAATGTATCTTGATTTTTATAATTTTATTAGTAAGATATAGTTCTTCCTGGATATGAAGAAATTAAATAGAGTTATATTATAACTAACATGTTAAAATCAGTTTTGATTGGCTATGAAAATGCAAGTTACTTGTCTAATCCACATTATGTTAGATTATAAACAAGTTATTCATTCACATGTGGAGGTAAAATTATTTTATCGCATTCAAGAAACGAAGTATTGCTACCACTTCTTTTAACCATAAAGAAATTTTAACAACTCATGAAGAAAGACAAAAATGTGTTTATTTAAGTACGTGCAGTCTAATTTTGCAGAGAGAAATTCCTACGATATTACATGGAGAATTGTGATATTGAAGTTCAATCATTCAAACAATGACATTGTTGATTTGCTCATCAAACACTTTCTATTACAAGTTTTTCTATTACAAGTTTTCTATCATAAGTGTTGAGGGACTACTGCATAAAAATTGAAATGCATAAACTCAAAGATCTCAAGATTTATCTTCATCAGGTGAGTAAATACACACTGTACTATTTTTTCCCTTTAATCAAGATTTTTTTTCCACTGGATTTTTCTGATAAATGTTTATAATGAAGGAGTATTTCAACGCGTATTTAATAAAAAAATAATGTACTCGTTTTCCTTCACTAAGATTTTTTTCCTATAGGGTTTTTTCTTAGTAAGGTTTTAACGAGGCATATTCTTTGAAGAATGGACATTCAAGGGGAAATGTTATGAAATAAGTAGATGTCTTATATGAGCTAGATGTCTGTATGCTTAATTATTGAGAAATTTATCTTCTTGATTTATGTAGGATTCTATTAGGGTTCCATTTATGTAATTATATATATGTGACTTCTCATCAATAATAAACATACTCTTGTATGGTTTTTATTCTCTCTATTCTCCCTTTATTTCTCTCCCTATTTTTCTATTATTTTATAACACTAGTCTTTTTATAACGTGCGTTGCACATTAACTATACTCGTTATTTGTACTCATTCAAATTTTTTTTTTCATTTTTTACTTGTTATTTATTCTCTTTTTATTTTTTAATATTAAATGTCGACTATAATTTTTTGTCTTATATTATTTAGATTTTTATAATATTAAAATAAATTTTATATAAGATTAATGTGAATATAACATTAATTAATAAAATAGCAGTGTGCATATACATACACGTTCGAGCTTAATTTATATCGCCATATATCTAAAATTTATTATAACTACAATATTACCTAATAAATATGTTTCAATATATATAGATACATAGATATAACAATAAATTATTACATATATTTTTAAAATTAAAATTTTCAACTGTTCGTCATCCTATAATATTACCTAATAAATATGTTCATTTTATTTAACAATAAATTTTAAAAGAAAAAATTTAAAATTTTTGAAATGCTTGTAACAATGGCACTTTTTTTTCTTTTTTTTTTATCTATCTCCTAAATAAAATATTTTTAATTATAATAAAAATAGAGGCAAATATTTAAAAAATAAATTCATTAAATAAAATATAAAAATTTTCAAATGTCTAATTATCATATATATTTATTAAAAAATAATATATTCGTATTGCTGTTCTTTTAAAAGAAATATCATGTATTATATTAATGTCTATCCATGTTACATCTTTGAGAAAATAAATTTATTTTGGTATTAAAAATTCTTAAATTATTTTTTCATGGTCTTCCTTATATATTCAAATATTTACATTATTTTATATAATAATTTAGTTTACACAAATGTTACAAGAACAATTAGGGACATACTCTAGTGTTCAATAAAATAAATACTTACATGTGTTATAGAAGTTAAAGTTTAAACAAATACTCCTGAATACCATTAAAGATAAATATGATTGTTGATTGATTTAGTAATTAATTCATTGTGAAATTTAAAAATAATCGAATGTAACCGATATTTAATTGAATATAAGCTTTTTAAATCAATTAATAAAAAATTATTACAAAAAGTCAATTGATTAATAATTTACTAACATAATTTATCAATTATTAAAAATTCAAGTTATTTAATCAACTCAAATTATTATCAATTGTCCAAAAGAATATTTTAGGATTTTTAAAATTTCAATCTCATTATTCCTCTCTCATCCTCACTTTTATATATAGTATAGATAGATAAATATACATTAATTGTTAACTTTTGTATTTAAAACTTATTCGTGTGAAAAACAAATTGAAATTGATGGCTAACATCTTCAACTTGCTAATTTTTCTTGGATTTAAAAATTTTAATAAAATAAATTAATTTGCTGATCAAACAAAAGGTCATGCTCCAAGGAGTCTATGCATTCATTTGTGCATTCTTGCAGTGCTGCTATGAAGATTGTCTTATTAGAGTTTTCTTTTTTTTTTTTTTTTTTTCTTAGTATATGTTTCCCATTTTCAGCTTTTCAAATTATATTAGGCGGATCTTCATAAGGGTCTCAATCAAACAAATTTCATTATCTTTATTTTCTCCAAATCAAAATATAAGTTGTTTAAGATTTATTAATTTCTTAGAAAAACAAAATATATAATTAACAATTCACTGACATGCTATAAGCTTTCTTTTTAAGTAATGATTTCAAGTATGTATTATTAATGATTTCATTATTTATATCCCTTTATTTAAAACCAAATTATATAGGCTGAGAAAAAAACAATACTTTTAATAAAAAACAATAAATAAAACATACAAAAGCCATATATATATAAGCCTCAATAGGTCAAATTATTATTGTGAAATAAAAAAAATAATAAATAGAGCAACAGATTGTTTAATTTGATATTGGTGAAAACTAAACTCTCCATGAAGGATACCATTATAGGAAGCACACGTTCAAAAGTCTCAAATGTCTTCAATTTCTTATTCTTCAAATCGTACCGTATCAATTTTGCATTACCACCACATAACTTACTAACCATAAAAACTGCATTACCTGTAAAACAAAAATGTCCTAAAACTTTGTGCATTCTCTTTTGTGGGATGGTTATCAGTTTGGTCCAAGACGATGTCGTACCATATTCTTTCATTGCCCAAATATTTAAACAAAATGTCGAATTCCTGCTTATAGTGTAGTAACAAAGGCACCCTTTAATGACACTTAATTCATACTTATTCCCACGAACACCATTATTGTCTTTAGGAAGTTTCAGCTGTACTATTTTCTCATCTGCCAAGTTAAAAGCAACAATAATCTTCCCAGAATTTGCAAAATCCGCCACCCAGCCGGAATTTGCCAATTCTGCCACCCAATGAAGAGCTCCATGCAGAAATGTCCCTGCCTGACCATAACTAATATTGAACTTCAAATTTTCATGCTTTCGCATAGAATTCGATTTCAATGAAAGAACAATGAGTGCATTTTGCTTTATCAAGTGATTTTTGCTATACCCACATTGTACCACCTTATAATCATCAGTAACAGAGTCATAACCTAAACCATAAGACACATAATCACCACTTGCAGGCATTGGTAATATTCGATATTCTCTAATCAAAGGATTCCATACGATGATTAGAATAATAGTTAGAGTCAAAATCAGCGCCTGAGACACTGTTATTACTAGAAAAATCCCATGAACACACATCCTCAAGGCATTGGCTTCATTATCTTTGGAATAAAGAGTTGGTGTATTTATCCTAGCACGTAACAATATCAAACCATCACAAGAACATAAGATCTTGTGATTGGTTTGATTCAAGAATGGCAGTTGTTGCTTTAAGGGAGACTTAACTGGCTTAGCTTCTACTGCAGTATTAACATCAAAGAAATATGAACCACAAACAAATTTGGGTAAATCACCTTGGGATCGTGGGACGTGTGACCTGATGAAGTTTGGACTAGAGATTAGAGAATTCAATGATTTTGATAAGCACTTGAAACGCAGTATGTGATTTAGCCGGTAGCTTTGAGAATATCTGCCCTACATTTCTTCAGGTACTCTGATTTCCATGGCAGCGCCGCCCTTGAGGTTCTCTCTTTGGTTTTCAGGGTCTGAACCAGGGTTTTAGAAACAAAAATTATATGCAATATTTATAGTTGTGTTGGAAATAGGCTTGGAAATAGGGCTTTTCCCTTTTCGATTTCTATATGGATTCGGAATCCGTCATCATTAGACATAAAGAAAACTCGTATTATAGGTCTCCTTTCTTTTTAACGAGAATATTTATTTTGGTGGGGTCTTGCACGAGAATATTACTAGGCATGGCCAAATTACGGTTCCGGGAACCGGAACCGTCGGTTCGAACCGGCCCGGAACCGTAACCGGAACCGGGACGAACCGGAACCGGAACCGGAAAAATCCGGTTCGGTTCCGGTTCCTGCAAATGAGGAACCAGAACCGGCGGTTCCAGAGAACCGGTCAGAACCGGACTGGAACGCGGTTCTCCGGCCGGTTAGAACCGCCGGTTCGAACGGTTCGAACCGGCGGTTCTAGCCGTTGTAACTGTCAGATTTTTTTTTTTTTTTTTTTTTGTTGTGAAATGTCTTAATTACCCCTCCCAAAGCCATAAACGGCTATATAACGGCTAGTTTTAAGGGTCTTTTTGGAAAAAAGAATTTTTGGATTTATTATAATACCTCATTTTATTTACAAATTCATTACAAAAAAATCGCAACTCTCTCTACTTACTCTCTCTACAATATACTACACTCTCTACTTACTCTCTCTACA
The DNA here is from genome assembly GCF_041381405.1 of Jatropha curcas. Classification (NCBI taxonomy): domain Eukaryota; kingdom Viridiplantae; phylum Streptophyta; class Magnoliopsida; order Malpighiales; family Euphorbiaceae; genus Jatropha; species Jatropha curcas. The sequence continues at coordinate 43,055 of NW_028322358.1, forward strand.
AGATACTACACTCTACTCTATATATTTATTTATTCTTCTCTACTCTACAATATCTCTTATTAAGTAATTATTCTCTCTAATTTTTTTTATTCAATTTTTCAAATTATATTTTATTAGCATATAATGGCAAGTGGAGGAAACTCAAATTCGGGTAAGGGCAAGGGAAAAAATTGGAGAATCATCTATCCCTACAAACGACATCTATGATATGATTCCCGACCAATTTAATTTTGAAGGTTTTCCAAATGAAATTTGGATATTCCAACTCAAGAATCCGAATTTAATGAGCAATTTCAAGAAGATGAAGAGCAAGAGCAAGAGCAAGAGCAACGAGCAAAATTGTTAGAAGAGCAAGACAAAGTTCCGACATATTCTCCATTCATTTCACAAAAAATTCAAAGGTGAGAAAATGTACGATGTAATTTGCAATTATTGTGGAAATCTTATAAATTTAAACAAGCGGGCGGGCTATGGATCATTTGGAAGCATTTGGAGGCAAAACATCCAACAAAAATAGGAGTTGATCGGTCTCAACAACAAATTTCGGGTACGCTTCTAACCTTTCTTTATTTAAATATTCTGATAAATACAAAAGAAGAATTAGCAAAAATGATTTCTATGGAACATTTATCTTTTAGTTTGTGTGACAAATTAGGTTTAATAATTATTGTCAAAAGCTTTAAATCCTTGTGCTAAAAGAGTACCAAGAAATACTGTAAACGAACTATTATTTCTTTATATAACAAAGGAAAAAAGAGTTAGAACTTTTATTTTCTCAATTGAAAATTCGTGTTTCAATTTGTTGTGATGTTTGGAGTGATCATTGGCAAATGCATTCTTATATGGGTATTACATGTCATTGGATTGATGATGATTGGAAAATTCAAAAAAGAATTATTGGTTTTCGTGTTTTTGATGATAAACATACTGCAATTAATATTTATAGAGTAATGTTTCAATTTTAGATGAATATAGGTTGACAAAAAAAATTTTTTCTATTTCATTTGATAATGCTTCTGCAAATACTAGATCAATTATTGAACTTAAAAAATTTGTGAACCAAATATTGGTGGTAAATTTTTTTCATATAAGATGTGCATGCCATGTTTTAAATTTATGTGTACAAGATGGTTTGAAAATTCTTGATTCTTTTATTTCTCCAATTAAAAAAGCTATTTCATATTTATGGACACATCCCCAAGTGATGAAAGTTGGGCTAAATTTTGTAAAGAAAATAATAAAAGACCAAAACGTTTTCCAAGGGATGTCCCAACTCGTTGGAATTCAACATATGAATTACTAAACGAAGTCTTTTCTTATAAGAATTATTATGTTTTTTTGTTACTAATAATATTGAGGATATAATTTATATCCACAAAATTGGGAGATTTGTGCAAAAATTTTAGATATTTTAAAAATTTTTTAATGATGCTACCTATAAATTTAGTGGAGTTTATTATCCCACATCTAATTTATTTTTACCTATGTGTATTAATATTGTTACTGCACTACAAGAATTTCAAAATGATGATTTATTAAAAGATTGTATTTTTTCAATGAAAAAAAAATGGTTATCTTATTTTAAAAATATACCACCTCTTTTATCTGTTGCTATTGTATTTGATCCTAGATGTAGAATGGATATTTTATGTGATTATTTGACTATTTATTATGACGTATTAAATCTTGATGTAGAAGATATAGTTAATATAAATGTACTAGTGCATGAAGTTAAACAAAATATTATGCAATTATATTAATGAATTTGTTCAAGTGTTAGTTCATCTACTTCTATTCTACTTCTTCTCAATCTAATATTCCACAATTTTCAACACAAAGGGTAAGTGGTGTTGATGTTGCTCAACAAGTTTTATTGCAAAGACAAAAAAGAACAAGGGAATCCAGTTCTATTTCTGAATTTGACAATTATCTAACAACTTCTTTTGAGTTTGGTGATAATTATGCAGATGCAGATTTTCCAATTTTAGATTGGTGGAGTCGTCACGCAAATACTTTTCCAATCTTCTTTACTTGACAAAACAAATTTAGCAGCTCCGGTCTCCACTGTTGCGGTTGAACAAGCTTTTAGTCAAGGATGGGTAACATACTTGATGAAACACGATCTCGTATGACACCTGATTCATTAGAAGCACAAGCGTGCGTGGATGATTGGACTAAGCCGAACTAGAGAGCCCAAGAAATCCAAAGAAAATGAAGATTATTTGATTTATACGATGGGTCCTCAACGGGAACATCAACCGGTTGGTGCAAATAGCGATTAAGGTAAAAGGGGGTGAAATTGATATAAGGTAAGTAAGAACTACGTGGGCTTTGATTCCTCTAAACCCCAAGAGGATACGTAGGCAACTTAATTTTTTTTTAAACAAAAAAAAAATTAAGTTCAAGCCCATTTTTTTTTTTAATTTTGTTCAAACTTAAAAAAAAAAAATTCAGTTCAAAATTTTTTTTAAAAAAATCATTATGTTCAACACTCAACAATTCAAGTCTTTAAAAAAATAAATTTAATTGAAGTATTTTTTAATTTTTTAGGTGTATTTTTTAATTTTTTATGTTCAAATAATTTTTTTTAAACCGATCTTCAAAATTTAAAATTTTTTAGGTGTATTTTTAATTTTTATGTTCAAATAATTTTTTTTTTAACCGGTCTTCATATTTTAAAATTTTTTAACTGTATTTTTTAATTTTTTATGTTCACATAAATTTTTTTTTAAACCGGTATCCAAAATTTAAAATTTAAAATTATGCGATTCGCCGGAAAACCAATCGGAACCGTCGGTTTTGTAATCGGATCGGAACCGGAACCGGAAGAACGGTTCGGAACCGGAAGGACCATTTCGGTTCGGTTCCGGTTCCAGCTTTTCTGGAACCGGAACCGCCGGTTCCGGAACCGTGGCCATGCCTGAATATACTAGACTTCAAATATTTATTTTAGTTTTTTTTAATTTTCGTTTTTAGTTATAAAAAGACATTTGTTCACTGTAAGCTTGAAGTGGGTATCCTGGGACTTCTTGATTATTTATTTGGTTCCCTGTTGCAATCCATTAGGTTTTCTGGATAGTTTCGATTTTGAAATTCCCAATTGGGTTTTCTTCTTTCGTAGAAGATTGAGTATTCTTCGTGCTTTTTGGCTTTTTTAGCTCTATGGGTGTTCTTGATTTTGAGATAAAATTATTTCCTTTTTCAAAGAACTTCCATCCTGGGTTTCAAATTTTTGGTATGCAAATCTTCTATTTGAGCACTCAATTTTCACATTAAGAACAAAAAATATGAAAATTTTGATTGACACCAAATTTGCAATAGATCCAAAACTTGTGAAATTGTTGTCTTAATTGGTTTTATGAGCTGGAAATGTTTTGGAGAAAAACTCTAAAGTATAGAGTAAGAAAGACACTCAAGGAAACTAAGGTTTTTCTCGTTCATTGTAACTGATACAAGAGCCTCTTTATAAGGCTAAATTAAAGCTTTTGTTACATATGAATGTAACAATGTTTGGAACAGTGTTTAGCGTTCAGACTTAGTTTTAATCGTACTTGGTAATGTCACATATATTTAACATTTAAAGTCTAAAGTAGTGTTTATGAAATGTCATACTCATTAATGTTTAGCGTTTTATAAATTTTGTATGACGTTTATACCCAACACTTATGTTTGCCTTGTTCCCTATATTCTTATATTTTTTTGTCATTTTATATTAAACAGTTAACCAAACACTTATTTATATCAGATACTTTTATTTTAAACCACTGCATAAACAATTAACCACTAACAGCTAATATCACACTTATTTGTATCGAACACTTTTACATTAAACCGCTATATAAACAAATAACAACTAATATCTAACCACTAACGGCCGACAGCTATTACAATAGTTAACAGCTACTAGAACTGCTAAAATTGATGAACATGGCCTTAGTCATAAAGTTAACATCACTTTCAAATTTAAACTTGCAAAATATTTCAGCTGAATAACTTGGAGCATCATCGGAACCAAAGTCACTTTAAAATGATTATTCTTCATGCTGATCCATTTGAGCAAACAAAATCTTCACAAAAAGGATTGTTGCTATCTTCATCATAATTTCTTTTAGCAATTTTTGCACATGTATATATGGTTCATTCAATGACAAAACACGAATTAAAAAATAACAAGAACTAAAATCTGCAAAATTTTAGAAAACAATGACTTATTTTTCTTCTTCATTTTCATAACTCTCTCTCTCTCTCTCCCTCTCAAAACTCACAGGTCCTCAAAATCATGCAAGGCTCTGGAATCATGGGCTTCATAGTATGCTTGGGCTTTCAATGTTGGGAGTCTTACATTTTACTCTATTTTTAGCTTGATCTCTAAATTGGCTTTGAAGTTAGTGGGCTTCTTGTGAAAGTGAGCTATGTTAACTTCATACTTGGGAAAGTTTGTTATATTCTTCAACACTCTCCATCAAGTGCAACTGGATTGACCTCTCTTTGGAGGCCTATAGTTGTCACTCGGTATTTATATAGATTGAACTAAATCTGGTTCATTGGACTTCTTCAATCTTTAAATATATCTAAAGTTTCGTTCATATGGACTAGGCTCTCTTTGGGCTCCTTGATCGAAAATTACGGATTGAGCGTTCTTTTGGCTCCCCAGTCCTTTGTATCCATGGTCCTCATCTTTCCAGTGCAACCTCCTCAACTATTTGCTATTATGCTTTGTGTGTGTGCAAAATGAGAGAGAGGAAAATCGACAGGATCAAGGGTTGGTATTGTACGAAGTGAAAATTATAAAATTGGATGTGGTGGTTTTATATACATAAGATTAAGGGCACTTTTGTCTTACAATTTTCCATTTTTTTTTTTTTTTTTGACTTGTCAAAATTTTATTATTAATTTTTTATGGACTAACAAAATATAGCTAATTTAAACGGAATTCCAATTAACTACTATAACAATGACAAAACATAGGAATCAAATAGAGGTCTTGATTAATGTATTTGACTTAAATCTAGGGACTAAATAGTATTTACCTCTTTTAGCCATAATATAGTATTACAAGCTAGCTCCGCACAAGAAAAAATAAATTGTTTTGACTTTACATGTAAATATAAATTTGATGTGTAGTTATTATAGCTTTTGAGATAATAATTTTCACATTTAATTATTAAATAAGTATTTAATTAATATAATTTTACAAGTTAGAATGTCTAATAGCCAAATATAAATTTACTCATGAATTTTATTACTTTAACCTTGTGGCACACTCAATTTTTTGTTTTGATCCATCAATACTTCAACTTATAAAATTACATCTATTATACACTTCAATTTGTAAAATCATTTTATTACACATTTTAACTCGCAAACTTAGAGCAATTAAATACAAGATAAAAAAAAAAAAGGTGATTATTGTTTCAAAATTAGCTAACAACGCGTTTGAGTACTAGTAAATGCAATCCTTTCTTTTACCATTTCATATCCATATTCCGTCAAACTTCTCACCAAGCATATCTAAGGATATGATGGTACTTTTACATATAAATATGTGAATTTAAGCTAGCTCATGATGATCCAAGATGAGTTATTGTTAATTATATACTCCTTCCGCCTCATATTATATAAGCTTACTTTAAATTTTCATTTGTCGAAAAATGTAGTTCTATTTCTTTTTTCTAAAAGATAATTTATTAGTTCTTAATATACTCTACTTAATGAATATCTATATTCCCAAATGTATGTACATTATTTAATAGTCTTAATTATAAATTTGGTGTTTGAGCTCTCTAAAAATTTTTATTTCGATGTCTCAATGGAAAACGTTTGTAACTTGGTGTCTGAAGTCCTAAAATATTTTCAATTAGGTAACTCCAACTTATGTGATTTACCGAAAATACAAATAAGATGTGTTGGACCCATTAATAATAAAATATAAGCTGCATAAGACCACATGTCGATTGCCAAGTCGGTTTTGACATGTAAGAAAGGTGATTGATCCATGAAATAAAAATGTTAATTACTTGTGTAGCTTTGTAATGAAAATGAATGCCCTTATATTGCAAATTGAGGGCTTGGAAAAATTAGGGTTCCAAAATAAGAAAAATTGAAAGAGGGGTTCTCTAATCACAAGCTCTCATTTCATCTCTCCATACCTTTTCTCTCTGTTTCAATCTCTTCTCTCTCGTCCTCTCTTCCTTCGATGCTTCCCTAAGTATTTTTGACAAAGTCAGTCCTTACATGTTCTAGGATTTGGTTCAATTTTGTGAGAAACGATTATAACGTAAAGAGAGTTGCACATGTTCAAGGAAAGTAATAGCTTGATGAGCTTCCACTGCTGGTCGAAGTTTACTCGCTAAAAAGTGGTTCTTAAAAAGAGATTAAAGCCGCAAGAGTGGAGTATTGCATGACCGAGCATAGGTGGTCACGATACTTTATGAATCACCGTATCCATTAGGTTGCATATGAAACGAAACCGCATGCCATTTATAGTTCGATTTTGTTGTTTGATATGAATGAGAGAAATTCAAGAAAATGAAATTGCTAGAGATTTTGGTACAATAATGTCCTATGAATATATTAATTGCAAATATTAAGGGGTCTCTTGTAGTATTGCAGTATGATAGGCAATAACATGATGTAAATATGCAGAATTTGAATATGTAGACAAGTGATTAGGGGTAGAATTTGTAATGTGTGGATAACAAAAGATTATGGGTCTACAAATTCATGGATTAAGATGTATACTGTCGATGTTGATGGACGAGTATAATTGGTTTTGGGGATAAGAGCTAATGGAGGCTTTTAGTGTGACATCCTGACCCGGCAAAGCGATTCTAAAAGGGAGGGTAAACCAAAGCTCTTGGCTAGCTTCTAGGATGGCAGGCTTGCTAGGATAGTGGAATGAATTGGACCACATATAAAAAGGAGAAACTAATCATCAGGGACGCCTTTTGATAGAATGGCCTAGAGAATTGGAAGAACTCTGGGGTTGAGCGTGCTCGCTTAAGGGAAATCCTAGGATGGGTGATTTCCTAGGAAGTTTCCCATTTCACCTGCGGGAGAAAATTGTACGGATCTTGCCAATCACGTACGGGATGGAATTGGCTTGATCCAAAGAGGATAATTCCTTCGGTGATTGAAGTCAGACGTGACAATTGGTATCAAAGCCGGACCCCTCTTTAATAGATGTATAATTCAAGGATGAACTATGCGGAAACTGGTGGATTTGTGATTTCCTGACTCCACAAAGCAATCCTAAAAAGACGGGTAAAGCAGAGCTCTTGGCTAGCTTCTAGGATGGCAGACCAGCTAGGGCACTGGAATTCGGGACAAAGGAATGAATAAGATCATGTATCCAAAAGGGGGAACTAATCATCGGAGGCACTTATTGGTGGAATGACCCGAAGAGTTAGAAGAACTCCTGGGTTAAGCGTGCTAGCTTAAAAGAAATCCTAGGATGAGTGACCTCCTGAGAAGTTTTCCATTTCACATGCGGGATAAAACCGTGCGAGACAATTTGTCAGTGGTTAGAGTCGGGTGTGACATTTTCTTCATGTCAAACTCGACGTGGCAGTCAACTTGTTCTACGCTGCTCATTTTTTATTATTGAGTGGGTCTCACACGTCCTACTTATATTTTTGGCAAGCTACCAGGCTGGAGACACCTGATTGAAAGTATTTTAGGAGTTTAGACACTCGATTTAATTTCCATTGAGAGAGCGAAACAGAAATTTTTAGAGTCCATATACTAAATTTATAATAAAGCCTTATTTAATATTAGTATAGGGGTATTGAATATATATATATAATATATATATATATAGTTTAACTATATTAATTAGTTTTTCTTAATTTATATGAAAGTCAAACTAGCTATATATATGGGACGAGGGAGTATTATTATTATTATTTTTTGGCACTTTAGAAAATTAAACATGTAATTGGAGAATCAAGATTTTTACTAATGGAAAAATTATAATCTTGTACTAATATTATGACAAAATTAACTATTCTATTGCTCTATTTTTTAAAATACATTACTTTTGTTCTTATTTTTTATTATTATAAAATTGTCATTCCGTAAAAAAAAAGAAATTCAACTTTTCCATAAGTGGCGTATGGAAAGGCAAAAATTACTTTTTAATCCATCTTAAATTTTGCATTTTTTTGTCAAACGTAAATGTATTCAAAAATAAATAAATTAAAAGGAGCTAACCGAACTAAATGAATGCAAGGGTTGTATTCACATCTAACTATCATGCATTTCAATGATAAGAGAGAAAGGGAAGGAGAGAGATAAATTATTGGAAAAGAAGGAAAGAGAAGAGCAAAATGATAGTATTTTCTTTTAAATCTAACAACAGGAAATGGAATATATTGATTGGAAGAACGAAATAATAAGACGGAATCAATATATGAAAAATTAGGGGTGTAAATTAGTTTGGAATATACCAATCCAAATTGAAATTCCAAAACGAATTACAATTTGGAATGGAATTTTGGAATATAAAATTTAAAATGGAATGTATTTTTAGAATATTAGTATATGAGATATGGAATGAAAAAATAGTACAAAATTTCATATTCCAATCCAAATTCAAAATTTTATTTTAGTTTAGTTTATTTTTTTAGCTTTAATTATATATTTAATAATGAAACATTAAACTTGAGGAAAATTTTTTAAAAATTTAATGTTAAAAAAATTTCATTATAGAACTGTATGGTTTAATGAAATATTCATCATGATAGTAACTGTTATATAGGCTTCAAAATTCAATAGTCAAAATAATAATAAAAAGAAACTCAACTTCACAATCATAATTTGTATATTTTTCATTGATTTTTTTTTGTTGGTGAAATAAAAGAGCAACACTGAAACTACCTTAGAAAGCTAATATCACAAGCATCAGTCCAAAGAAATAAATCTAAAGATGTCGGGCAAGGATCCCAGATAAACAAAGAGAAAGGCATAGAATGATCCAACCTAGCCAAATGATCAGCAAAAATTCAGCTGGCAGAAAATATGATGCACGGAACACTCCCAATCACGAACTAATAAATTCTTTATATCTAGAACGAGGATTGCCAACGGATGAGAAAATGACAACTCTGAATGGACTAAACGAATTGCATCCAAACTATCGAATTCCATAATAATCTTCTGTAAACCACAATCCCAAGCAAGCATAAGGCCAATCCTAATAGCAATCAACTCTCCTACCAAAATCATAGAGTGCCCAATATTAATGGAAAACCCCCAGACATTTTCCCCTGAAGTCTCGAAATTATCCATCTCCACTAGAAAGACCAAGATTAGAAAGACAACTATTATCACAATTCAATTTGATCCAAGCCTCCGGCGGAGCAACCCAAGCAAAATTAATTGGCTTGCGAACCTTAATATTGGCAGCAGGAGAAGAATTAATAATATTCATGGCCACTTTAAATACACACCGATTTAAATCAAAAAGAGCAAGGGACTCATTCTAAAAACAAATAAATTTCTTGCCTTCCAAGCCCACCAAATAGAGGCTAGAAACCAAAGATGCTAAAAAATACCGAAAGGACCTGGAACATAGCAAGACAAGTTACTCTGCAACCACATAGTCAAATCAGACATACCAAAGAAAGTTGAAAGACAAGACCCATTGCTACCACCATCCCTGCATCACAACACAATCACGCAAAAGATGCAAAAGGAATTCTTCCGACATACCACAATGACTGCATAAATTAGAGGAAGACAAACCTCGAATATATTGCAAGAATTAGTTGGAAGATGAGAATGAAGAATCAACCATAAAAAATGCCTCAACTTAGGCAAACTATCAATCTTCCAAATCCAAGCAAAAGGCGAAGCAATAGAATCCATAGGAGACTTCACAAAAAATAGAGAAGAATAAGCTGCTTTAATTGTAAAATTACCATTAGATGAAAACCTCCAAATAGGAGAGTCAACCACAACTACTGTCATTGGGAGAGGAATCGCTCGAATATAACACTTAATCACATCAGGAAGAGGAGTTCATAAACTCAAAAAATCCCAAGAACCATTCCAAATGAGAGCAGCCACCCTAAGATGTTCCTCGCCACCTGTAATAGAATCCAAAACATGCACCATAAGACCCACATGCAACCTACCACAGGCTAATCTGTTGACCATCACCCACACGCCAAAAAAAAAAAAAAGAGGTTGTAACTGCAAGAAACTTCTAACAATACCTTTCCATGTACTAGAATCAGAGTTCTTCAACCCATGAGGAAAAGAATGCCCTTGGCAATACTTCATAGACAACACTTGTACCCATAAAGCTGAGTCACGTGTAAACATTTTCCAACCCAACTTACCAAGCAAAGCCACATTTAACAATCAAGCGCTCTGAAAACCCAAACCACCCAACTTCTTAGGCTTAATAAGCTAATGCCAACCCACCAAGTGCATCTTGCGACAGTCATCCGAAGAACCCCAATAAAAATTATGGGCTAAGCGATCCAATCCGGCACAAATAGAAGAAGGCAACCACACAGTTTGCATCGTATAAAAAGGCAAAGAAGAGATAGAAGACTTATAAGAACTTCTTTACCTACAGGACTAAGCAAACGTGACCGCCAATTAGCCAAACGTGGCTCCACTTTCTGAATGAGAGACTGATAATGGGCCACAGAAGAGCGATCGTGCAATAGAGGAACACCCAAATACTTACCCAAGTTCGAGGTAATAGCAACACCTAACACCTGCTAAAGCCTATGCTTCATAGCACGGGAAACTGATTTAGAGAAATAGATATAGGATTTTGCCAAATTAGCATGTTGACCACTGGAATCACAAAAACTAGCTAGCATATCAGAAACCACCTTAGCCTGACGCACCGTCGCTTTCCCAAAAATAATCAAATCATCAGCAAAAGTAAGTGGCTTATTGGTGGACCCCCTCGAGAAGCATGAACTGAAACCCGCTTCTTCCTCCTAACCTACTTCTCAATCAATAAAGAGAGACCCTCCATGAATAGCACAAAAAGATAGGGAGAAAGAGGGTCCCCCTGCTACAAGCCTCTAGTAGGCAAGAAAAAGCAAAAGGGATCCCAGTCCATAAAACTGCCAAAGAAGATTGAGAAAGGGCACTCATAATCAAGGAAACCCAAAGACTCATAAAGCCAAAAGACTGCAAAATAAACCACAGAGAATACCAGTGAACTCTATCATAAGCCTTCTCTAGAAACTTTCAAAGCAAAATGACCCCTTTTACACTTAGACCGCCTAAAAGAATGAAGGAGCTCCTAAGTAATAATAATATTATCAACAGTCGACTTAGCCAGGTATAAAACTACTCTGACATGGACCTATGATACGGATCCGCCATCACTCATCCATGGAGCTCAAGGGAACAAGGAGAACAACATGGAAAATCCATTAGTGCTTCCTAGTGGATCAATTACAAGAAGTCATGCAAAGAAATATGAGGCAATCATGTCTTTATACATTCAAGAACAAGCTACACAAGAGCTCCATGACCTTGCTTTCAATAAGCGCTGTATAAGACTTCAAGACAGATCTAAACTCCTTACACTAATTGAAGCATATGTTGAGGAAAACAAGAAGCACGCCCGTGCCAAATAGCACGCCCCAACCATACTAGATTAGCACGCCCGTGCCGGGTAGAACGCCCAAGCCGTGCTAGAATCTGACATGCAGAGGAACAAGCAATAACATGAAGCACGCCCGTGCCACATAGCATGCCCAGGCCGTGCCAGGGTCTGCCTTCTGCGAGATTAGTTAGTTTATTTTGAGTTATAACAATGTTAATGGGTTGGGCCTCCTATAATTCGACCACCCTTGGTTATTTTATCCTTATTTTATTTAGATTTAGCTAATCTTTAGTTAGTTAGGATTTGTTATTCCTAAATCCTTTAAGTTGTTAAGATTTGTTAATCTTATCCTTAGCTGATTTAGATTAATTATTCTAAATCCTTTAAGGATCGGGTCCTTTAGATCTAGTAAATAGCTTTGTTATGTTATTCAAGACATTCAACAATTCAATGAAATAGAAATTCTTCAACTTTGTTCATGCTTAGGTGTGTTCTTTGCTTTAGAGTGATTGTGAGATTGCTTTCCTCTAATTACATCAAGAATCAAGGTAAACTTATCAATTTACTTGTGGCGTTATCTTATTCTTTTACTCTATTATTGATGTTCTTACTTTTTTAAGTTTTGGGTGCCATAGAGGGGAGTTTTGTTTGATCTTTGATCTATTTCAAATCTTGTCATAGAGTTCTTGGAATTAATTTCCATAGGGTTCCGCGTCAACCTATCAAACCCAATAAATGGCTGCAATCGAAGAGCAAGAACCGTCATAACAACTTTGTACAGAACATTATAGAGTAATCGGGCAAACTAGGAAATCACCTCTAGCGCAGCTACCTTAGGAATGAGAATAATTAAACCCTGAACCATATGCAGATGCATCACACCTGAAGAAAAGGTATGATTAACAAACGAAACCACCTCATCACCAACAACATCCCAATATTTCTTAAAAAATAAAGGTTGAAATCCATCAGGTCTAAGGGCTTTAAAAGAACCCATAATAGATACATCCCCCCATACCTCCTTAGAAACTGGCCTCATCATAAACCTGACAGCATCCACCGACAAACATGGAAAAATAATGTTTGACAAAGAAGAGGAAGAGAATTGAGCATCAATCGAACAAATTCTCATAAAAGGAACAAGCCAAATTCTTCAGCTATAACATATCCGAGATCCACACCCCATATTCATTCTTCAGGCACTCAATTTCACTCTTTTTCTGACGAACCCACCATCCTTAAGCCAATAAGAAGGAGATTTTTGGAACCAGAAAACCTCCTCCTAGCGCATGAGCAAACTATACTGCAACAACATTTCTTGCTCCAGCTTTAGCAAATAAGAAGAGACATGACATTGCAGAGCTTCCTGAACCCCCTTAATGCGACATAACAACATCTTCTTATTAAAATGAATGTTACCAAACACCTCCTTATTCCAACGACAAGCCTATTCCTGCACATTAGCGAGAGCCCCGAAAATAGAAGAATGAGGAAACCTCCAAGCATAAGCTACCATAGTTGTAAAATCCTCCCCAATAGCCAGAGCGGCTTCAAATTGAAAAGGTTTATTAACAGGAAAAGGAGAAAACCCTTTAGTATCAAGCAACAGGGGGGAAATGGTCAGAAGCCAAGCGAGGCAAAGACATAGCAAAAGCTTATGGAAAGGCACCACGTCAGTCTATGTTACACAAAGCCCTATCAAGCTGCTATTGAATAACACCAATACTTGAAACAGAATGGGTCCAAGTAAACTGACAACCTGCACAACCCAAATCCAACAAAGAACACCAATCCCAATTATCAACAAAATGACAACAATTAAAATAGAGGCCACAGCACCACCTATTTTCCCAGCAAGACTAGCAATATCATTAAAATCCCCAAATAAAAGCGAAGGAACATGCAACTGACTAGCTATATATACCATACAAGACAAAAATAATCTCTCCGAACGCGAATAGGACTAGCATAAACTGCTGTTAAAAACTAATTAGAATACCTAGGATAAGAAATAGAACAATGCACACATTGGGTATCCACCACAAGCTCATGAATAGTGCAAGAATAATACTGCCACAGAACCCACACACCACCAGCAAAACCAATAGGATGAGACAGAATGAAATTCGAAAAACACAGCTTACAAACCACAGACACAGCCCGAGCATCCGAAATTTGAGGTTCAACGACAATTAAAATATCAAGCCTATGCACCCTCTGAATTTCATTAACTTGAGTTCAAAAACTCCTCTTACCCGCAGCCCCATAGTTCCGCATAGAAATTTTTAAATCCATAAGAAAAAATGCAAAGGAAAAGGAGGAACCCAGCAATTGGAACTCAAACTCGATGTGGACTCCGGCTTTGACATCGGTGATTGGACTGCCCAACAACCACATCATCTTTCTCAGTAGAAACATCACCATCCTCGTCACTAGAGGAGTTCGCAATGTCAACACAGCCAGCCGCCGGAGCACCACTGCCATCACTAGCAAACTGTGCCTGCAATAATGTCGAGAGACCGTAATAGTTTGCAGTTCAGGGGACTTCGGTTCCCTTTGGCACTTGGTACACCAACACTAATGGACCCCTCTGAACGCACTACCAACCCAGACCTCAAACCCCCGTCAGGCCCCAATAAAACATCTAACCTCGACACTACCGCAGAGGTAGGCTCCGTCCCAATAGACCGACCCACATCCAAGTCTTTATCCTCCAACCCAATGCTAACAAAGGATGGCGTAGCCAAAACAGTAGACCCGCCAGAAACACTAGATGGAAAAGAATGAGCCTACAGCAAACTTGAAGAACCTAGTCCATCATTCAAACTAGAAGGACCATTACCAGGCCAAAAATGAGTCTAAGAACAGGCCCTTTGGAAGACTCCAGTGCAACCTGAGGGGCCTTCCCTCTAGTTTGGCCCACACAATTTCTACAGGAGTTAATATAGCAAAAATTTTACATGGCCACCGAATCTTCATGCAACTATCCCTCCTCATTTGCCCAAGAAGCAAACCGATTACCAGTTGACTTATTAGATCGGGAATGATCCTTAACACTAAAAGTTAAAATCTTTTTGAAATTTTGACGCGGTCTACACTAAGCCACCATCCAAGCATCAAACCCATCATTTGAATTTTTAACATTCAAACCACTCTCCTGCATTGCCTTATCCTGTGAACCACCAAACTCCTTATTAACCTCAACTACCTCCATGGCAGAATCCGAACAGACCTCCGAGCGATGAACCACACTACCACAAGAAGAATAGAGGCTAATAATACCTTCATACTCCACCCTCATCCACACTCCACCAACAAAAACATGGGATCAAAGACTGAGATAGGTCTAACTCAACATAAACTCTAGCAAACTTATCCCTAGTAGCCAGTGCAGTTTGACGATCAATTTTAATCAGAGTGCCCACCGCACTAGCCGCAGTAAAAAGAACCTCATCACAAGAAAACTCCATAGGAAACTCCATAAGCTGGATCCAAGTACTCATGGAAGAAAGAATAATCGTCGAAGGCTGAAAACCAGGCTTCCACTTCTGGATAGATAATGGTTGACCCCCTATTAAACATGGCCCTTCAGAAATAATACGTAACATATCCTCTCGATCATCAAATTTAGTCAAGTAAAATCCATAGCCTAAATCAATAACTTCCAAACTTGATCCAGGTTTCCCTAGCAAATTTAGGCGATTAACCAAAAAGGAAAAACCAAATGATTTTCCGTACACTATAACAATCAAACAATCAGTCCATTGTTCACTATGCTCTTAAATAACCTCCAGTGCAACCACTACTTTTAGTTTCAAAGGGTCAAAACCCTCATACTCCAAGCGGACTTTTCCTGCCCAGGCATCACCCAACTGAAAAACTTAACACTGAAAAATGAAAGAATGGTTCAAGGCCTGAGTTGATTGAGAAAGAAGACAATCACGAAAAGAGATCCCAGGTGCTAGTGAAAGATTAGAAACTCTAGGAGGTTGCCCAGCCGGGACTGGAACATCAACCGGCAGGGGAGGAGGAACCAGCTGACAGACAGACATATCAAAAAAAAAAAAAAAAAAACCCAAATGTCGATACTCTTTTCCCCACTTAACGTAAAGTTTGGAGTTTTCATTTCATTGATTTTCTTTGATTCATGTCAAAGTGATGAGAAAAAAAATATTATATTTTTTTGTTATACTTTAAAATAAAAATTCTTTTTAATTATTAACTTTGAAATTCTTAAATTTTTTATTTGAATTGCTCTTTTGATCTATTTTTACTTTTATTTTCTTATTTCTATTTCTAATTTTTTTAGGTTTTATTGTATCCATTTCGCGATCACACTAACTTTGCATTTTCTTTATTTGTTGTTGCTTTATTATTAATTAGATGGAAAGTTGCCGAGTTAAAGTACATCTAAAGACAGAAGGAGGGAGACTAGGAGGAGCTTAGACCTCGCAAGCTCCAAATTTTTTTAAAAAATTTCCCTTATAAAATAGTGCAACAAAATTATTTTTCCTTTGATTTTGACCTCTTTAATTTTGAAAGTTTTTCCTTGGCCCCTTTAGGTTTGGAGTCCATATCTGCTCCTAGAATATTCTCATTCCTCATTAATGAGCTTCCATTTTTAATATATGAAATATTAATTATATTTTTTAAGTACTTATATTCAATTTTAAATAAATAAATCGAGTATTTCTTATTAAGTTTAAAAATTTATGTCTTAAAATAAATCATAATTGACTAGATTTTTTTTATGGTTAAAAATTTTGGAATTATCGAATTTTCATAAAAAGATATTGGTATAAGATTTTAAATTCCAAAAAAAAAAAACATTTGGAACGGAATGAAATGAAGTTTTATATTCCCAAGTATTTTGAAATAAAATTAAAATAAGGATCATTCCATTTCATACCGATCGAATTACATCCGTAGATAAAATAGTGTATTTAAAAAACCAAGAAAAAGTAATTAATTATGCCGTAGATAAAATAGTGTATTTAAAAAACCAAGAAAAAGTAATTAATTATGCTGTAATATGAGAATAAATTTATAAATTTCACTTTACTTATTAAGCCAATAGTTTATGCCAACCTTTTGAAGCATAATATATTTCTATATGTTCTTGCCATTGTTTGGCGGAAAGAAGCTTAAATAGTCGATTTATAGAAGTTACAACAGCAACAACATAAAAACAACACACCAAGGTCCAAACTACTTTTTATGAAAAAAAGCAAGCTTTTATTTTAATTTCTTTGAGAACTTTGAAATCCTTCAAGCTTTTGAATCTTTGGCTGCTTCTTTGGCTTTTCGTTTCTCCGCTTCCTTCCGATATTTTATTCCACAAGCATTGCATAATGACTGCAAGCAAAAGGTCAAATTAGTCCAACAATGATATATATATATATATATAAGTGACAAAACCATTTTATTTTTTTTATAACAAGGGATTGTTATCCTTTTCGGACTGTATAGTGTAAATGTTTTTAATTTTTCTGATAAAGTATAGTTTTCAAATATCGAACTTATATTTTTACTCTTATAAAAATTAAGTTCGCTTAATAACTGAACCAAATCAATTCAATAAAGATATATATATATATATATTATATATATATATATATATATTATATATATATATATATGATATACAGCAAATTCTTATGTTTTCAAAAAACTCCATTTGAAATTAGTTGCAGTTACACTAGTTGAGTCAAACCAATTAAATATCAATTGTAATTAGGGACTGTTAAAATTGGGTGGCATTGGGACCCACAATAAACAGTTCTTTCTTTATCTACTACATCCTTATCTTGTCATATACAAACAAAAAGAAAAAGTGAAAATGAGACCAATCTTTTACCGTTTGCTTCTCTCAAATTCAAATCAAATGGATTGATTTGAACAGTTTTAGTTGAGTTGAAATGAATTTAGTATCTAATCCAGCTTAAATATAAAGTTTATATTTCAAATATTTTATTTATATAATATCTTACATGAAATTGATGAAAACAATATTAATGATGAACATAAAATTTTATTTATGTAGAGAAAAACTAAATTGATAACTTTTCCTAAATTATAATTTGTTTTTGAAAGAGAAAA
>NW_028322359.1:0-59676 GCF_041381405.1 Jatropha curcas
GAGGAAGAAATGGTGTATAAAAAATTTTAAAAGCAAACATAGGCTGTCTATGGGCATTTTAGTCCTACAAATATTATTATGTTAATGTTCTGAAATTCATCTCTAACTTGTAATTTTAATAGAATTTGAGTTTAGTTATAGTCAATCCGAATGAGTTAAATTTCTAAATTAATTTTTAAACTCTTTTCAAACCAAACACATAAAAACATAAAAACAATTGAATTCTACCAACTTTTCAAAATTCATAAAAGAATAGTTGATGCCATAACCAATAGCCAAATGCACAAAGCCTAATAGCGGTTAAGTAATTTTACTCAGAAGCAACTTAATAGTAAATTGATCAAAATGGCAAGTAAATTTGCAGAATTTCATTTTCACACGACTAATAACGGTAAGGACACTATTTTCTCATCCTTATATATCCAAATCCATGTTCTACTAACAATCGACCTGCCCACCAAAACCTAATTCCTTGATATTAGCACATGACTTAATTACATAAGCAAAAGTCTATTTTGTACGTTTTACAGCAGCTAAAGAAGGTAAAACGTCTTTTACATAGCAAGGAAAAATGCCTAATATTATAAATTTGAGCTTGATTTTTGTCCGATTCTTTTTCGGCATTTTGGTGTACTGTGAACTAACTATTTTAAAATACACAAATTAATGATAATTATCAGTTTCACTTGATATTATATTTTTTTAATAACATATTTTTAGTATTTGTATATTAATTTTAAATTTATAACAGTTACATGTATTTAGATTACTATATAGTCTATTATAAATAGCAATTTAATAAAATTATAAATTGAAAGGGTAGAGGTAAATTGAATAAAATGTTAGAATCCATAAGGTAAAAATGTGTAATGTGGGCTTACTTAGGTTTGAGCCAACTAATGCTAAAATGATAGTATTAAACAATTAGCTGTCTAGCTTGTCACCCTTATATGTCCTTTGTGGATTTGATGTGCACTCAATGTGAGATTCCTAACAATAAAATTTATAACATATAAATATTTTTTTTCCAATGAAATTTAGATTTAAATAGAAGATTAATATAGTCTAATATAAAAATTAAATTTTTATTTTTTCAATCAATCAAATTAAAATCTTCAAAATATTTCTGTCAATCTACAAATTCAATAAGAGTATTTTAGGCAATCTCAATATCTTCCCATTCACACATACATACATACATACATATATATAATTATTTTGTTAAAATTTAGTAGGTTATAGATTGTGAGTAATAAAAATCACAAATTCTATGTTGGAACTAATTTGTAATGCATTCATGCTAAATTTATTTTATCCAAATGTATGTTATAAATGACAAACTCACCTATAAATATTGGCTTTAATTTACATGTGTTAATGCAAAAATTAGGAAATAATAGAATAGTCTATCTATTCTCAAAAAAAATAAAAAATTATCTCCTCTTTTGGTTATTATTGATATTAAAAATACATTGTCCTCTCCAATTTGTCCAACATCTCATAATAAATTCCAATGAATTGAAATATCTTTACATAGAAAAAAAATTGAGGTATTGGATGAAAATTAATTTTCATTATTTGGAAAATTTATAATTTTCTACATATGTATATGAACATATTAAAATGATTAGGATGCAATTGCTTCTACATACTTATTGAAAAAATTATACTAATAACTAATAATTGATCTTTTCTCCTCGGGTTTTTTTAATAGTGATAACTAAACGTTAACTTTTTTTTCTTCACCCTTCATCACAAACACAATCAGAGACTTCATTTAATAAAAAAGAATTAGTTAATATTTCAGCTCTTTTAATCAATTACCAACTCAATCATCCCAATATAAAAATTTTCTTAAAATGTTTATATGGGTGAATTTTGAAAAACTAGTTTAAATTTCTAGACAGCGTTAAATCTTTTAATTTTCTTTCAAACTAAAATTTATCTCTATCATTTAAATTTAATGGATAATTTTTTTTTAAAATTTTTAAATTTTAACATAAAAACTCTACTCGTGATTTCAAGAATATGAGCCTTAAGAGATACCAAACTGGTTTATCCTGCGTCATGAAAAAAAGATACAAAATCTTTCCAAGTGCATACATTGCTTAAGGAGATATTAAGAAATTTTTAATAAATATTAGATATGTGTTCAATTTTTGTAGTAAAAAACTATAAGTAAAATAAAATTATATTTGTAATAAAATGATATCATTCAAAGGGCATACATTACTTATGAAGGCATTGAAAAATATTAGATACGTGTTTGTTAAAATTGCCTTATAATTCTAAGATTCACACTACTAGTCCTTTGGTGGCTAAGAAACATGTTTTCATGTCTTCTACTAGTCTTTTGGTGGCTTCAATGTTGGTTCACATTACTAGTTTTTTGGTGGCTTCAATGTTTCACACTACTAGTCTTTTGGTGGCTAAGAAAATTCAATGTTGGTTGGCAATGTTGGTGAGCTAACTTGGACTAGGATGGCACATCTTCAACAATGGAAGGAAGACTTGAAATTTGTTCACATGGTGATACACCTCTATATAAGGCAACCTTGCTTGGAGCAAATTTATATCATCCAACAAGTGAAATTCATCCAAGAGAGAAATCCTCCAAGAGCATTTCTCTAAAACTATCCACTCTCTTCATATACCACCTTTTTCATTTATACACACTCTTACCATATTCATTGAGTGTAGTGAGGTGTTATCTTGAGTGTATTTTGTGTGGGTGTAAAATCACTTGTATCTCCATATTTTTCATAGTGCATTTACTTCTCTCTCTCGCCCCGTGGTTTTTTCCCTCTACATTGGAGGGTTTCCACGTAAATCTTGTGTCTCTTCCATTTATTATTTTACTTCTCATTTTATCATCAATTATCGAAACTAAATATTTATCCATTACCACGCTAAATTCCGCAACAAACTGGTATCAGAGCGTTGTAATTTATTTGGATTTCACAACATGGCTTCTGTCATGAAATTTGATGTTGAGAAGTTTGATGGAAAAATCAGTTTTGGCATTTGGCGAGTTCAGATGATGGCCGTTCTCACCCAGCATCGGTTGAAAAAGGCCCTTGCAGGAAAGGCGAAAAAGCCGAACACCATGTCGGATGAAGATTGGGAAGAGTTAGATGAAAAAGCCTTGTCAGCAATCCAACTTTGTTTATCCAAAGAAGTTCTGCGAGAGGTTATCAAGGAGGATACAGCTGCAGGTTTATGGCTTAAGTTGGAGTCATTGTATATGACGAAGAGTCTTGCCAACATTATTCGTCTCAAGGAGCGCCTCTATACCATTAAGATGGTCGAAGGTACACCCATTCAAACTCACCTTGATGAGTTTAATTCCATCATAGTTGATTTGGAAAATTTAGATGTTGAAATTAATGATGAAGATAAAGCTGTTTTGTTAGTTTGCTCACTCCCCCGATCTTACCGTAACTTTAAAGATATTATGTTATACGGTGGTAATGAGACCCTAACCTTTGATGATGTCAAACAAAATCTCTTGTCAAAAGAAAAATATGACTATGAGAATAATTCAAAGGATGAAGCTGAAGGGTTAATTGTTAGGGGGAGAACTATGGATCACAGTAGTAGCAGTAGAAGTAAATCCAGATCAAAGTCTAGAGGCCGAGATAATAAGAAATTTTGTCGCTATTGCAAGAAAAAGGGACATGTAATTTCAGAATGTTTTAAGTTGAAAAATAAGCAGCAAAAGGGCGAAAACAATAATCAGAAAAATTCAGAAAATTCAGCTGAAGCAAGTATTGCACAAAAAAGAGTCTGAAGGTGAAGTTTTGTCTGTTACTGATTTTGGAACTAGATCTAAAACGGAGTGGATTCTAGATTCTGCTTGTTCCTATCACATGTGTCCCCATAAAGATTGGTTTACTACTTATGAATCTGTTGATTGTGGTATTGTCTTAATGGGGAATAATGCTCAGTGTAAAGTTGTTGGAAAAGGAACAATTAGAATTAAAATGCATGATGGCATGATTAGAACTTAACCGGTGTTAGACATGTTCCCGACTTGAAACGGAACCTTATCTCTCTTGGCACCCTAGAGTCCCTTGGGTGTAAATATGCAGCTGAAGGTGGAGTTCTAAAGGTCTCTAAAGGTGCCCTTATTTTAATGAAAGCTAACAGATCTGGAAGCTTGTATGTGTTGCAGGGATCTACTGTTACAAGTTCTGCTGCTGTATCATTATCTATATCAGATTCAGACGTCACAAAATTATGGCATATGCGACTTGGCCATATGAGTGAAAAAGGAATGACCATCCTGAGCAAGAAAGGTCTTTTGTGCGGTCAGAATACCGGTAGGTTGGAGTTCTGTGAACATTGCATTCTCGGTAAACAGAAAAGATTAACTTTCGGTACCGGAATTCATAGAACCAAAGGTACTCTTGACTATATTCATTCAGATCTTTGGGGACCCTCACGTGTTCCTTCAAAAGGAGGACATCGTTACATGCTGACCATCATTGATGATTTTCTCGTAAAGTCTGGGCTTATTTTTTAAAGCAAAAAGATGAAGTTTTTTCCACTTTTAAGAAGTGGAAGATTTTGATGGAAAACCAGACAGGGAAGAAGGTCAAGCGACTCAGGACCGATAATGGTCTAGAATTTTGTGGAGGTGATTTCAACGCATTCTGCGAAAATGAAGGCATTGTGAGACACCGTACAGTTGTCGGTACGCCTCAACAAAATGGAGTTGCAGAACGGATGAACAGGACACTAATGGAGAGAGTTCGTTGCATGCTCTCTAATGCTGTCTTGCCTAAAGAATTTTGGGCCGAAGCTGCATCTACCGCATGTTATTTGGTGAATCGTTCCCCACACACATCACTCGACTTCAAGATTCCAGAGGAAGTTTGGTCAGGTGATTCGAAGAAAACCGACGAGAAGGTGGAGCTTGAAATACCAACTCCTAGCAAAGAGAATATTTCCTCATCTCCGATCACATCGGAGGTTCCTGATTCCACTGAACCAGATCATCATGAAGACTATTCTATTGCTAGAGATAGACCCAGGAGAGAAATCAAACGGCCTGAAAGATATAATGAAGGGAATTTGGTTGCTTATGCTCTTGCCGTTGCAGAGGATACAGTTGAAGGTGGAGAACCTCACACATACTCTGAAGCAATCTTATGTCCTAATTCTTCTGAGTGGCAAGTTGCGATGCAAGACGAAATTGAATCTCTGCACAAGAATGATACTTGGCAGTTGGTGAAATTGCCAAAAGGCCAAAGAGTTGTAGGCTGTAAATGGGTCTATAAGAAGAAAGAAGGCAATCCCGGAGTTGAAGATGCAAGATATAAAGCACGTTTAGTTGCTAAAGGCTACACTCAAAAACATGGTGTAGACTTTAATGAAGTGTTTTCTCCTGTTGTTCGTCACACTTCTATACGTGTACTTCTTGCCCTTGTTGCCTTGCAGGATCTTGAATTAGAACAACTTGATGTCAAGACTGCTTTCTTACATGGAGAGCTCGAGGAGCAGATTTATATGCAACAACCAGAAGGATTTGTTGTTCCTGGAAAAGAAGACTACGTTTGTCACTTGAAGAAGTCTCTTTATGGACTAAAACAGTCCCCTAGACAGTGGTACAAAAGGTTTGATTCCTTTATGGTTGAACATGGGTATTGTCGTAGTCAGTATGATAATTGTGTTTATCACAAGAAGTTTTCAGATGGATCTTTTGTCTACTTATTGTTATATGTTGATGACATGCTAATTGCTGCTCGTGATAAGTCACTAATCAAAGAATTGAAAGATCAGTTGAGCAGTGAATTTGAGATGAAAGATCTTGGTGCTGCAAAGAAAATTCTTGGTATGGAGATTCATAGAGACCGATCAGCTGGAAAATTGTATTTATCTCAAAGAAATTACATTGAGAAGGTTCTTGAGAGATTCAACATGAATAACTCAAAACCTGTGAGTACTCCTCTTGCAGCTCATTTTAAATTATCATCTGATTTCTGCCCTCAGTCTAATGAAGAGAAAGAGCAATTGTCACATGTGCCCTATTCTAGTGCAGTTGGTAGTCTTATGTATGCTATGGTATGTACTAGACCTGATCTTGCACAGGCAGTTAGTGTTGTGAGCAGGTATATGAGTAATCCAGGTAAAGAACATTGGCAAGCAGTTAAATGGATATTTCGCTACTTGAAAGGTTCTGTGGACACTGGATTGGTTTTTGATAGGAATAAGGTGACACCGAATATTATTGTTGGATATGTTGACTCTGATTATGCAGGTGATCTTGATAAGAGAAGGTCTTTGTCAGGTTATGTATTTACTTTATGCAATTCTGCCATTAGCTGGAAAGCTAGCCTCCAGTCCATTGTGGCACTGTCAACTACGGAGGCAGAATATATTGCAATCACGGAAGGAGTCAAAGAAGCAATCTGGTTAAGAGGTTTGGTTACTGATCTTGGTTTAACCCAAGATGTTGTTACTGTATTTTGTGATAGTCAAAGTGCTATTCATTTAACTAAAAATCAGATGTATCATGAAAGGACCAAGCACATTGATGTGAGGCAGTATTTTATTCGGGATGTTGTGGCAGATGGGAAGATCATCGTGAAGAAAATTGCTACAACTCATAATCCTGCGGATATGCTCACGAAACCAGTTCCAAATCTCAAGTTCAAGCATTGCTTGGACTTGATCGGTGTTCACAAATTCTAAAGGCCCTTTGGGGCATGGCGAGAAAGGAATATGCACATCATTTTATAAGGAGATCATCTTAGAATTTAAGTCAAGGTGGAGATTGTTAAAATTGCCTTATAATTCTAAGATTCACACTACTAGTCCTTTGGTGGCTAAGAAACATGTTTTTCATGTCTTCTACTAGTCTTTTGGTGGCTTCAATGTTGGTTCACATTACTAGTTTTTTGGTGGCTTCAATGTTTCACACTACTAGTCTTTTGGTGGCTAAGAAAATTCAATGTTGGTTGGCAATGTTGGTGAGCTAACTTGGACTAGGATGGCACATCTTCAACAATGGAAGGAAGACTTGAAATTTGTTCACATGGTGATACACCTCTATATAAGGCAACCTTGCTTGGAGCAAATTTATATCATCCAACTAAGTGAAATTCATCCAAGAGAGAAATCCTCCAAGAGCATTTCTCTAAAACTATCCACTCTTTTCATATACCACCTTTTTCATTTATACACACTCTTACCATATTCATTGAGTGTAGTGAGGTGTTATCTTGAGTGTATTTTGTGTGGGTGTAAAATCACTTGTATCTCCATATTTTTCATAGTGCATTTACTTCTCTCTCGCCCCGTGGTTTTTTCCCTCTACATTGGAGGGTTTCCACGTAAATCTTGTGTCTCTTCCATTTATTATTTTACTTCTCATTTTATCATCAATTATCGAAACTAAATATTTATCCATTACCACGCTAAATTCCGCAACAGTGTTCAACTTTTTTTCTTTTTAATATTTCTTTTCCTTTTTTCTTTACAACTTGTCTACCCTGCTATTGCAATATTCATAGATTGTTATAGTTCCGGTAAATTAGACTCTTTATTATTGTATACCTTGAAAAATAGATGGAGAATTCATATGCCAAGGGAAGCGAGGTCCTAATAATAATAATGTGTACCTGCGGAAAAATCAAATCAAAATCCCGAGCTTATCGCTATAGGCTATAGCTAGAAGAGGAGCTTGAATATCTATTTGGAGCTTCATTTATGACATTTACCTTGCCACCAATTTCCTCTAGAAGCACCATCTGAATTGTTTCCATTAGGATCATCTTCTCCTCCAACTTTCTTGAACTAATCCATTCACAAAGCACATTAGTAGATTTGCTTGATGCATAATCTAAATTATTTGGTGTGCTGATAATAACACAGGCTATCTACTATTCAAGGCTTACTAGGGATACGATCCGGAAATATTATGACCATTTGGATGCTGAGAATAATTATCTTGCCCACCGTAGTAAAGTGATATTGAATTTAGATGATATGGTTCTGCTCTTTCTTCCATAAAAATTGAGTTTCTGTCCTTATTATGCATGTTATGGTTTGCAGCCTCACTAGTCATAGCTGTATTGTTAAATAAAATTCAAAATATATAAGCAGTTTTCTCCAAGCTTTTTGCTCAATGCATAAATTTTGATAAATATTTAGCATTTCACTATAAACAAGTGATGATCAATTCAAGAAAATGCAGGGAAATGGAAATCATACTTCTTTCAAGTTCTTGACTATATAACGATATAGAACAGGGCTAATATCACTAACCTGGAGCTCCTTGTTTTGTGTTCCAACCATGATTTCCAGAGCACTGCTTTCGTAAAACCCGAACAATCAAGAACAAAGTTCAGATGTAAATTATCATTCGTCTAATAATCTCGTGGTCGAACACCTACACTTTGTTCGGAAAGGAGAGGGAGGAAAATAATGAGAAATTGTTAATTTTATTTTCATAGTTATTTTACACCCTTGTGTTTGGATTTGGATAACGACGAAGGAAAGAAAATAAATTCATTTTTCTTTGTCTCGAAAGGACAAAATTAGGGGAGAAAAAAAATGTCATTATTAATATTTTAACATTTTAACCTCATTTATCCTTTTAACAATATATCCTATTTTTTTAAGTACCCGAACCGAGCAACTTCCAAGTTATAAAACTGTATAAACCTTCCCTTCCCTCCCCATATTCCAAATTATAAAACTGTACACTCAACGAGCAAAAACATATCGAAAGCCTGACAAGAAATTTAAGTTTCATAATGTAAGTAAATGCTCTAACTACACCATAGATGGAGGTGGAAAGATAGAAGCAAAGATTCCAGTTGAAGAAGTTGGTGGGGCCTCTTTTGTGCCAAAAAGATCAGCTGTGAAAGAAGAAGAAGAAGAAGAAGAATTTTCCTTCTTAGAGTCCAATAATGTTGCCTTTTCTGTACCTTGACTAACTAACCAACTACACTAACAACCAGTCTCCAAGAAACACTACAAGTTTATAAAACAGAAGAAGGAAGAAATCTAAATAATCAATTATGTTATATATATATATATATATATATATATATATATATATATAGCTCTACAGACTACACCAGTGCCGCCCATTTGCCTATCATCAACAAGAAAAAAGGAAAAAAGAAAGAAAGCTCACTCTTTTATTTTATTTTTGTAATTAAGATATCCTTCTTTTTTTTTTTTTTTTTTTAAGGAAATCTGACATGGGATTTTTTTTTTTTTTTTTCTTCTGCAATTCTCACATTCTCTTCTTCTCTCTTGCAAAATATAATATCCTACTTCCACCACCACCACCATGATCATCATCTTTTTCTCAAGAAATGCAAATGGATAAGTGCAACGTGGCTTCCACGTGTCATCCTAATTGGACAAGCCAATGAGTGACGTGTGTCCTGTAATGGATAATTGCAATTTTGCAACGTCCTTTGTTTTGTAGAGTCACATAAACTTCAACAACTCAAATTACCCCAAATCTCTAAAAGTAAGAAGTTTCATTTTTTTTTTTTTTCCTTGTTTTAATTTTATTCTCATCATCATTTCCTAACCAATTAATGGTGCTTCCTAAAAGTAACTTTATTGAATATTAATTCTAAGCAAGCATAACCATGGATTGATTTTAAATTGGAATCGAATTGGTTAGTCGGAAAGGAACTGTAGTCAATAATTTTTTATTTCCAATTGAAATTCAAACCATATGCTACAATTGATCTCGATTCTTATTTTTTAGAATTAAAATTTACCCAATTCTGATTAGAACCGCAAGCCAAAAAAATATTTTTTTATTATTTATTTATGTTACAAAACTAAAAAATTGAAAAAAATGAAATAACAAAAACAATCTAAAAAGGTGATGCTTGCGTTCAAAACTAACAATTCTAGAACCATTAAGTCAATTTTTATTTCACTATTCCTTAAAATTGAAGTAAAAGTTCTAGAACCATATGCATATCCAACTTGAAGATTTTAAGGGGGAGATAGAGATTTCAAGAAATCTACGGTCTTGATTGATCCAAAACAAGATAATTAGATAAGGTTTGTTTTTCCACTCAACATCCCTTTGATGTGGATGATTGCCTTCAATTGGATAAACTTTTAGGTAGACTCACCCTCTCATGTCATCTATGTACCCAACTAATAAAATAATGTCAAATCAGCAGCTATATTTTTTTTTATCGTCTCACGTTAGTAGCTTTTAAACCAATGTTTTCTATCTCTAACTAAAAGGGAAACGTGAAAAAATAGTAAATTAGAAAAAAATAAACTGCTGATTTGACTTTATTTCATTAAATGGGTACATAGATGACGTGTTAGACTGAATTTATATAAGAATTTCTCCTTCATTTGTCAAACTATAAATACTTTCTTCCTATACCAACATGCCATTCAAATCCAGATCTACCTAATTCATAAAGGCCAAGCAATTGCACTTTCTCCCCTTTTTTTTTTTTTTTTTTGAATTTTTTAATAATTAGAAAAATAAAAGAATTCATAAATTATATTTCTTTTTCTTTTTCCTCTATCGAATGAACGTTGTAGTCTTCATGACGGCGGGTGGAAATTTTTACGGTTAAAAAAATTCGAATTTAAGATCTATCACTATTTATATAAGTGGAAGACTAATTAAACACGCTTAATTGGATAGCCAAACTCTGATGGTCAAAAGAACTCGAACTTAAAACTTCTCACTACCAGTATAAATGGTAAACTAACTAGACTATACTTGATTTGTCATTCAATAACAAGATATTTTCTTTTTTATTTGAAAATGTATTTTAGAGTGATAAATTCAATCATCAAAGAACTTATTCTTTGGAATAAAGTTCTTCCAAATCATATTTTTGATAAATGTAACTAATATTTGAAGTGGGGTTTCCAAACTGTAACAAGATTCCACTTTGAAACAACAGTTAATACAATTATTGGATTAATTTGATAAGAATCATCCAATCATTAACGTAAAGCCTAATACGAAACTCCTTGATTGGCTTGGCGGCTCACTTGCATTTGAGATAGAGTTATTCGGTGAAATTAATTATTTTGGTAGTTGTAAGTTATTTTAGTAGCTGTTAACTGTTTAAGTAGTTTTTCATGAAACGTTAAAGCTAAATATTATATAGGTTAACTTTTCACAAAATACTATTTTAATCTCTAAAAACTAATTCAAACATCATGATATCGAATAATATAAAAAAAAAGCGTTTAATATTTTAACCGATCAAAATGTTAAACATTACCTTAAAAAGTTGTATGGCAAAAAGCTTTGCTAATATGGGTCATTTTTCCACGTGATTAGATATTGGAAGGTGGTGTTTGGTTAGGGAAATACAAGCAACCTCCTCCTTCGTGTAGTTTATCCAAAACTTGGGGATATAAAAATGATTCCAATATTCCTAATCACCTTTCCAAAAAATAAAAAATAAAAAATAAGATGTCTCCATTCCACAAGATAAACTTGTTTTCACACTTTTTATATATATGATCTATATTATATATAAATATAAGAACACGAGAATAATAAAATTTTCGATATTGCTTTTAATGAAGTTTAAATATTCTAAAATAACTTTAGTTATAATCAATTAGAAAATTATATTTTATTAGTTGATTGGATATAATTTATTAAATTTTTTTTAAATAAATATAAATAGATAATTAAGCATTTTAAAATTTTAAAATTTATCTTTTTTTAATTTATTTTTTAATAAATAAATATGATAATCAGACATCTAAAAATTTTTATATTTTACTTTTCAAAATTATTTTTTAAATATACGATTCCGTTTTTCTTATAATTTAAAATTTAAAATATTTTATTTATGAGAGAGATAGAAAAACAAAATAGTATATTTTTCACAATATTCTTTTTCTTTGTGTTGGTATAATTTGATTGGATATATTTTTTAAAAATAAATTTTCAAGTAGTAGAATACACATATATAATTAAGCCTTTCAAATTTTCAAATTTTTAATTTTAAAATTAATTTTTGTAAAAAAATGAACATATGTGTGTGCGATGACCAATAGTTGAAAATTTTAATTTTAAAATATAAATAATATTTTATTATTATATCTATATGTCTATAGATATGGAAACTTATTTATTAGGATGATATTATAGAATTATACATATATAATTATACTAAATTTTAGATAAATGATGATATAAATTAAACTGAAATGTGTGTATATATACATACTGCTATTTTATTAATTGACCGTTATATTAGCATTAACTTTGTATGGAGTTTTGTTTTAACACTATAAAATGTAAATAGTATAAGATAAAAATTATAATCAATATTTAATATTAAAAATAAAAACAAGTATAAATAATAAGTCATTAAAAGTGGCAACTAAAAGTGAACAATAACATAAAAATTAAACGAGTACAAATAACGAGTATAGGCAATGTATAACGCATGTCATATAAAGACTAATATAAATAAAAGTGAGAATTAAAGGAAAAATTTCATAGATTGACAAAAGATTTTAATGGTAATTTCATTTGATTAGTTATATTAGTTTTGTATTTAAATTTAAATTTTACTGGGTAAAAACTAAAAATAAAAAATTACTGAAAGAAAATAAAAAATCTTTAATAGTGTACAAAATAATTATAGATTTAATAAAGTACAACATTTAATAGAATCTCGAATTGGGATGGGTTTCTCTCACTTTTGGCATAGCGGGCCCGGCAGCTATTAGCTTAGTGGTAGATAGGGGTGGCCAAAATCCGATTTTTGAAACCAGAACCATCGGTTTTGAACCGGTGGGAACCGAAATTGGTGAGAACCGGAACTGGTCTGAACCAAAAATAAAATCGATTCAAATTGGTTCGGTTCCGGTTCCACTAGTTTTGGAACCGTGAACCGGCGGTTCTAGCTCCAGTCGGAACCGACGGTTCTAGTTCTATCTGAAACCGGTCGGAACCATCCAAAACCGGCCAGAATCGGTCTGAAACCGGCCCGAACCGTCGATTTTTGAACCATTGAGGAACCAGAACCAAAACAGAAACCGTTCGGTTCCAAACCGTAACCGAAACCATTAATTTTCGGTTCGGTTCCGGAACCGTGGCCACCCCTAGTGGTAGAGTGTGCCCTTGACAATTGCATCGTTGTGTCTGGACTGTGAGAGCTCTCAACTAATGGCAGAGTTAGAAATATTTTTCAGTGGAGTCATTTATTTATTTTGATTTTTAGTTGAGCAATTTGCATTAAAAATTCTAAAATTTTTCATTTAATATATATTTTTTATTTTTTATCAATTTAATCCTGTTTTATAAATTTTTTTTAAAAAATTGAATAGGTCAATTGACTCCACAACACATACTATGGCGCCACCCCTGCTCCGAGCCACATGGATAGTTCAATATGCTCATCAGCGCCTAACCCTGAGATATGGATCATCCAAGACATATTAGCATGGCGTACTTCTCATATTCAAATCGGAGTTTGAAATCAAACTTCTCCCTAAGAGGATAAATAGCGCGATTCATGTGAGATCCAATTATTTAAATTTTTTATTCACTCATAGGATCCGGTAGTTCGAGTACATCCCTTATTAATGTATGGACAGTTATCTCTGGAGTATGCGGGTTTAAGTTTCGGCCTTAATTGAAAAATAAAATGGAGCACCTAAGATCGTATTTTCACATATCAAAAACCAAGAGATCGCCTACACACGCACACACTTTTTATGTATTCAAGGTTTATTAACTTTCCATTATTAATAGAATTATTATTCTGAATCGTTGATATATTAATTTTAATTTGATATTAATATTATTCTATATGCTATATTCGTTATCAATTGTTATTCAACTTTCACTTTCAAATTTTTTGAATTTTACTTTGTCTTTATACATAAAATATTATAGTCTTAAAGTTTAACCATCATTTCATAGTCTTAAAGTTTAACCATCATTTCATGTATTTACTTTTTAACTTGTGTCCACTCACATAAGTTGATTTAATTTAATTTTATTATAATTACTATTGTTTATTTTCATTAGAAAATCATCATTTTTTATAAAATAACTATTATTGTTTTTATCGTTGAGGGAATATTTTATAATTCTATATAATAAAATTAAACTTTGTAAATTGTTATGATTTTTTTTCAATTTCTATATTTATGACTATTAATTTTTATTCAAGTTTTATAGACAAAAAATATGAGTACGAAAGAAAATCAAATTGTCATAAATATCTTGTACTTATAAATTGTTTTTGTAATTTTATTAATTATTGTGTTTTTTTTTTTTTTGAGAATTAAAATTAATGGTATTTTAAAAAATTATTGGTATTTAAGAACATTTATTGAATGTGTTTGTTTCTTTTTTTTTTTACACATGGAAGGCTCAATAGACCAGAATAATAATATTTTGGATCACACAACAGGAGGCAACTCCCCTTTACATAATAGTCATCAAGTTAGTAATAACTTTTTATGGTAGAGAGGATTTGAACCCGTGATTTCTGACGTCCTACATCTTTTATAAAAGACAGAAAGACTAATCAGACAACATATTTATTTCTTATTTTAGATATTTATTATTTAATTTTGTTAGGAAAAATATGAACAAAATTTATCATTCAAAAAATATTAATTAATACTTTTAATTTGCGTGAAATGAGCCTATACTCGTGGGGACGAAGAGAGTTTAAAAAGAAAAAAGAGCTAACTCAAAAATTTAAAAAAAAAAAAAAAAAACACAAGAAGAAGAAAGAAAAAAGAGCAGATCCAATATTCCCAGTCAATCATCTTTCTTGCCAAAATGCATACAAGTACAAAAAAATTATTATTTTTAAAAACGTGGGCGGCAGGATTCGAACCTGCGCGGGCAGAGCCCACATGATTTCTAGTCATGCCCGATAACCACTCCGGCACGCCCACTTGATTTGTTAGCATAGCTCAAAATATATAATATATTGTGCATTTTCCTTTCCCCTCAGAGCTCCTAATGCCCTTGTATGAATATTGGGATTTTCCTATGTTATATAATTTTAAAATGTTTCCAAGTAAATCTTTATTGAAATAATGATGTGAGATAGGTTCAAAATGGAATTATGGAATGTGAATAAAGAAAAACAAAGGTGATTCAAAAAGTAAAATGATATTTTTTAAATTCAATAGAGGCTTTTATAGACCGAAATAATATTGTAGGCTACACAATAGGAGTAGTATTCCCATTGGCTCACCAAACTGGTTATTAATTAAATCTTGTTATCGTGATTATTAAAGCTGCAAAATTAACCACGCTGAGCTTTGACTTATTTCTTTTATTAAATTAATCTTGAACTTGGATTTGGATTTAAAGTTGATTTATTAGTTAAATGAGCTAGATTGACGCTACAAACTTCACGGAGAATATTAGAACTCAAAATAAATCAATTTACGACAAAGTATTTAATAAAATGTTCAAGATCTGATATTGTACTTTTCTAAATTTTATTTTGAAGAAATAAATAGTTTCTGATTGTCACAAAAAACCTTGTGATAAGCAAAATAGTAAAGGTGCAATTAGTGATCAAGATTAATGTATTGTGAAAAAAACAGAAAGAATTCAATAAGACCAAGATTGATGTATTGATCATAAATAGAGTAGAGAAATTAAAGACAAACATCAATTTTTTTAGAGTAGTTGAAAGATTTATATAATGAAACTGTTTATGTTGAAGATCCTCCTACTTCTTGCATGAGTTGATCTATTTCGCTTATTTTGTTGATTTCATGTCAAACAAATTATGGAGAAACAGAATCTAAAAAGTAGATGGTAATAAAAAGATTGATATTCCAAATAATGAAATGAAAATTAGTTTTACTCTAATATCTCAAATAAGTTTGACCGTTTAGAAATTAAAAAGGATAATATATTTTATATATATAAAAAATAATAAAATGGGTAGGATACTATTCTATTAATCTCTAATTTTTTACATGGCAAAACAAAAACTCCATCATGTAACACCTAATTCTAATAATTATTGTCAAAAATAGTTTTATAGTTCAATTTGTCATTTATAACATACAATTAAAATAAAATAAATTTAGCATTGATGCATTACAGATTAGTTACACCACAGAGAGTTTCATGATTTTTATTTTTTCACAACTTGTAACCTACAAAACTATAACATGAAATAGTTATGTACAAGTTAATAATATTAATTAATTAATTAATTAATAACTCATTAATTGCATGTGTGACGATTCAATAAATGCACATATTCTAACAATCATATATAAGATTTTTTTTTTTTCTTTTTATAATTGCATCAAAGTGAACATCTAGATGGATTTAATATATATATATATATATATATATATATATATATATATATATATATACACTTGTAATTGGTTATATATTTGGAAAAATAACTATGCATTAACGATTAATATTTGTATATTGCCTGTAAGAAAAATTGAAAAAAGTCTTGTTGTTATTGTTTTTTTTCAAAATCCTAAGAAAGAAAGCCTTAAAGATAGTAATCATCTCCTTCACGTAGAACCTATATAAGGAGCTTTTGTAAATGGTAAGGCAGTTATGGAGGTTGAAGTTAGGGTACGTAACTGCAAGAAAGATCATAGGAATAATGAAGAGGGTTACTACTTATGGCGACCGAACCGAACCATGTAAATTTGGCTTTTATACTATGTAAATTAAGAGAGAATACAAAATATAAATAAGAAAACTTTTAAAAAGGATATCGATATATATATGACATGTTTTTTCTAATTATACAAAAATATTGCATTAAGTTTCATTTTTATACTTAAAATATGTAGAGTTTTGTAGTTAAATGAAAATAATTTATTAAAAACTAAAGAAAAGTTTTTTAAATGTAATTTATTAATAATATCAAGAATTACAAACACTCATATATTCTAGATATGGAAGTTTGCTGTTAGTAGCTAATAGAGTTTGTTGATCTTTTAACGAAAGAAAATAATTCATATTCTTTTGAATGATGAAATTAAAAAAAAAAAAAAGATTTATCTACTCGGAATTGATTTTGACAAAAGATATAAATCGTTATAGCAGCATTTAGTCCATTAATTGATTTGGATAACAAAATAATAACTTCGCTGGATCTTTTATAGTTGGATTATTTTTCCAAGAATTTGCAATATATGACAAACACAGATGAGTTTCTGCTGCTATTCGCTAATAGAATCAATTGAGCAACATGCCGCACTATGAAGCTCCATTAATCGAAGATCCACACCTCCAAATCAAGATCTAAAGTCTCTAACCAAATAAAGTCAAATATCATATCTTTATTCAATAATAAATTCTCATAAAGAATAGACAAAAAAAATTCAAATATGGAGAAAACGCAACAATAGCAAAAAAAAAAAAAAAAAAAAAAGACAGATATGTGATAGGAAAAACAGTTTTGTGTTTATTAAAGTGAATAAAAAATGAAAAGCAAAAAAGATGAAACGAGATAAAAAGTAGAAAGTAGTGAACGCTGTTTAAACTAAAATTAGGTTCAAAAACTAGAGAGAAAAAGAGAGAAGGGAAAGGGAATAAGGTTCTAAATTATTTGTCTAAACAATCAAGTAAAGTTTTAATATACATCATTTCTTATATTTTACTGCATAATTTTTTATTTTAAATATCATTTTTAATAATATTTAAAAAATAATAATTCGTTCACGTATCTAAAATATTCTCTTCAAGACTCTTTTATGTCGTTTATCCCAAAATCATATTTGATTTTTAAATATTTAATATATTATATTTTTAAATATTTAATATATTAGATTTTGAATTTCTTGTTCCTAGTTTCAAATTAAAATTGTATATTCTAATTCTAGTTATATTTATTAACAATATGTCAATTATATCATATTTTTGTCTAATAATTTTTCCATTTTTATTTTATATATATATATATATGTGTGTGTGTGTACAATCTTCTATAATTTTCTCAATTTATATTATTTATAGATTAATTAATGACTTCCAAAGAAGAATGTTGAGAGGTACACAAACTTAATAATCCATCATAAATTTGAATTTTGTTATTTTGTTTAGTTTAATTTCTTTCTGTGGAGGGATCAGTTGACATAATGTTTCTTTATGTAAAATGAGTTGACAGAGAATTTTTTGTTTATTGATTAATCTCGTTATTATGGTTGGTAGGGTTGTAAAAGTAACTGCATTAAGTTTTGACTCTGTATATTTTATTAATCTAATATTGAACCTGGAGTTGGGATTGAATTTGATTTGTTGGTTAAATGAGATAGATTAATGCTAGAACTTCATGGAGAAGCTTAGAAAAACTAAACAATCAGATACAAAGAATATCATCGATTACTAGTTCCATGATTCGAATACACATCAACTCTCGGGCTCCACTATTATATGTTACATTCAAATAGATTTAGATTGGATCAAATCGTTTTTTTTTTTATCTTTTATCTTAATGCAAAAGAGAAAAAGACTTCATGGCTCGTTTAGGAATAACCAATTCATGGGGTGGTTGGAGTATCGCAGGAGGAACTATAATTTATTTATTAAAATATTTAAAATTTGATATCATATTTTTGCAAATTTTATTTTGAAGAAATAAAAGAGAAATAAATAGTTTATGGTTGTCACCAAGCACCTAGTGATAAGAAAAAATATCAATGAAGGTGAGATTAGCGATCAAAATTAGTGTCCGGTCAAAAAAAGGGAAGAAATAGAGATCAAAATTGATGCATTTATGATATATAGAGTAGAGAAATCAAAGAAAAAGATCAATTTTATGAGAGTGGTAGAAAGATTATATAAGAAATTGTAGGTTGAAGATGCTCGTAATTCTGGTAGAGAGACAAAATTGAAAAATTAGATGGTAAAAAAAAGATTTATTTTCCAAATAATGGAAATTAGTTTTACTCTAATATCTCAAGTAATATGATGATCCGCAAATTAAAGAGTATAATATATATTTTTATCTTTAAAAAATAATAAAAAAAAAAGATGGGATACTATTCTTCTAATCCCTGATTTTTTACATAACAAAACAAGCAAAACAAACACTCTACCATATAACACCCAATTCGTACAATTACTGTTGTTGTATAAGTCAATTTATCATTTTTAACATGCAATTGAATTAAAATAAATTTAGCATGGATGCAATACAGATTAGTTACAACACATAAAGTTCGTTGTTTTTATTTTTTTCACAATTTATAACCTACAATATTTTAACATGAAATGGTTATGTTATGTACAAATTGATAATATTAACTAATTAATTAATAGCTCATTGCATGTGTGACGATTCAATAAATGCAAATATTCTAACTAGAATATGAATAAGTTTTTTTTTTTTTAATTACATCTAGATGGATTTAGAAATTAGAATATTTACTCTAAAACAATACCATAATTGGTTAAATATTTGGAAAATAACTATCCATTAATGATTAAGTTTGTCAGATACATATCCGTATAAATGTATCCCACGTAAGGCTAAAAAGAGACAATGCACTCAACTTTTGATCAAAGATGGCAATAATAGCATTTACACGGAAGGGTAAAAGAGACAATGCCCTACTCTCGTCTTCCCATCATTTCACTTCCTTTGAGTGATCTAAATCCGAAAGCACTACTGTATTCTAAATTTCTAAATGTTGAGATGTTCCAAAGAACTCGTGGTTTGTCCGCACTGGAGGTTAACTGGAGCTTCTGTATCCATCCTCGCCTGCAGTTGCTGGAATATTAATTTTCAATTAAATTTTAATTTTATTTAACATCTTCTTGATTTAAAAAAAATCAAAAATTAGAAGGGTTAAATTCAGATGAAATAAAATAGTAAGTAAATAATCTTTGTTTTTCAATTTTATAAAAATAATAGAATTAATTTATACCGATAGAGTTGGTTCATATTAGTTTTTAAAATGTATGTTTAAAGTTTATAATTTTTTATCCATTTATCATATTATACAATATTATTAAGAGACATCATTTTTATTCATTTATCATGTTATATAGTCTCACTTGATTCTTACATGAATTCACATTTATCATGTTACAAGTATGGTGTTTTTTCCATTGTAGGCATGGCCACGAGTTTATTTTGAATCGAAATCGAATCGAAACCAAACTATACTATAGATGAACCGGAACCGAATCGGAGCCGTCGGTTTAAATTTTGAACCGGAGCCAGTGGTTCAAGGGCCGGTTAAGGTTCATGTGAATGTTAAAATCTGAACTTGAACCAGCCCTGAACCGTCGGTTATTCAAACTGAATTTTTTTTTTTTTATTTTCAATTTCCAACTGATTTTCTGCTTCAAAATTATGGAGAGGATTTAGCAAAACTCAAAATTTATTTTATCAACGTCAATTACCCAGACCTATTTATAATTTACTATTATTTATCTACCTTTAATTCTCATCCTAAGTTTCATATAGATATTAATTACCAAATAATTAGACGTTTTACTTAACGAATAAATTAGAAAAAATAAATCAAATAAAGATGCACTATAGATATACAGTTTAGTTTGATAAGTTAGTGAACCGACGAGTAACGAAAACAAATAAATGAATGTAAACTGCATTTTCCAAATTAGAATTCTTATGTAGAATTTTCTTATTATATAGATACTTATAAAGTTTCGGACTGTGAAGACAAAGGCTGGGAGCGCACAATAAGAAAGGCAGTCCTTTGAAAGACAACAAAAAAAACTGTGAGTAGTGTTAGATAATTCGCCTCATCTGCCTGCATTCATGCATTCACGACTAAATGTTATCATGCATTACTGCTATATTGTGATGCACTATTTGTTGATATTAAATAATGTTTGATTACCTGTGATGTGATATTGCTGTGCCTTGTTTGTGTGGAATTGGAATGATGTGGACCACCATGGATTTGTGAGGACGGTCTATGTGATATGGATTCTGAATATGATGTGATATTATTAATAATAATAATATTAATAATGATTTCCTCCCATCCTCGTGCGCGATGCGTCCACCGGCACTAAAATGGAATTCAATCCAGACTACATCTCCTTTGTCGGTTACGACCGATCCCAACATAGGAGTCCTATGTTTCAATTTCCTAAGTTCCGCAATTGATTCCTAAGGCCCAACTTATGCTCTGATACCAACTTTGTCACGACCCATTTCCATGGACCGGACCGGCACTAGGACCTAGGTGGGCTTAAGGCCCCCGAAGCCCATAGTAAGCCTATATTATGCAAATCTCATTTACTATTCATAATTGTGGATACAGGCCCAATAATTTATTTCAATTATGTACCACTAGTACAGTTCATCTACAACCCACTAGAATACAATTGCGGAACTCTACCTGTACATTTACATCATCATTTATTTATCGTTTACAGTCTTCTATACTTATGTCTCAACTCCATAAGATTTTTCTTTCTTCTATTACCTGGAAAAAAAATAGGTAGGCAGGGGTGAGCGCCAAACTCAATGAGTAGGGTTAGATAACCCTCTCACTCCACACAATCATACAGATGCTAAAATATTTTTATTTGTTTATCGATTAAATTTATGATCATGCAGTGTCACACAAATGGCAAAACAACAGCAACCACAATTAGTATCACCTTCATATAATCACATCACGTGGAAATTAGTCAGTGGCACCACCTAAAACCCCAACGAGCCGTCCTCACACATGGCTCGCCCTCTCATACATGTGCACCAGGGAGCCGACCCCCATACGGCCAACTGGTCTAATCCTCATTGACCAGTCCTCTCATTGTTTTTCCATTCTCTTTTTTTAAAAAAAAAATGCCAACAGGAGGCAAACCGGTGGTCTCCATCCAATCTAGATCATCAAGTGCTCACAATAGGAGGCCACCCTGCGGGCTACAAATCAAATCTAGATCATCAGGTGCGCAACAACAAGAAGTCATCCTGTGGTTTTCCATATAATCCATATCATCAAGTGCACACGGGGGCGCCGATCTCCCATTTACCCGGCTGACGGTCAAACTCCATATCATATCATATTCAAAATCCATATCACATAGACCGTCCTCACAAATCCATGGTGGTCCACATCATCCCAATTCCACACAAACAAGGCACAGCAATATCACATCACAGGTAATCAAACATTATTTAATATCAACAAATAGTGCATCACAATATAGCAGTAATGCATGATAACATTTAGTCGTGAATGCATGAATGCAGGCAGATGAGGCGAATTATCTAACACTACTCACAGTTTTTTTTGTTGTCCTTCAAAGGACTGCCTTTCTTATTGTGCGCTCCCAGCCT
This sequence comes from Jatropha curcas, assembly GCF_041381405.1. Lineage (NCBI taxonomy): Eukaryota > Viridiplantae > Streptophyta > Magnoliopsida > Malpighiales > Euphorbiaceae > Jatropha > Jatropha curcas. Next base: position 22,284 of record NW_028322359.1, read on the forward strand.
TTGTCTTCACAGTCCGAAACTTTATAAGTATCTATATAATAAGAAAATTCTACATAAGAATTCTAATTTGGAAATGCAGTTTACATTCATTTATTTGTTTCGTTACTCGTCGGTTCACTAACTTATCAAACTAAACTGTATATCTATAGTGCATCTTTATTTGATTTATTTCTTCTAATTTATTCGTTAAGTAAAACGTCTAATTATTTGGTAATTAATATTTTATGATACTACTAATCAAAATATTTAATATGATTAATAATAATAATATTAATAATGATAATACGATTGATCATATAATATTCATAACGTTAATAACTTTAGTCGGTATTTAATTCACTGAACTATATATAAATTCATTCCTCTTGTTTATTTATTTATTTGTTTATTTATCCCTCTCATAATCTTATTCTATATTTTTAATTTCTATGAATAATTTAATCGCTATAAGTAATTTAGTTTCTAAAATACAATTTATTTTCTACCGACTTTTTGGCAGCATCTCCCCTAAAATTTGGATTATCCACCTGTTAAAATATCAACAGTTTATCTAATAATTTCAAACCACACAGCCCATCCATCGGGCAATTAAGCAAAGACAGGGTCCAGCCGCCGGCAAGCGCCAACAGCACCACACAAGCCAAGGGAGACAGGACAAGAAAGGAGGGGAAACGCCTGAAAGAGCAACACGAAGGGAGAAAGCGAGGAACGACGCACAAGGACCAAGGAAAGGAACCAAGAAGGAACGACAAAGAAAGGAAGGGAAGGAACGAACAGGACTAACAGGAACGGAACGAACCGAATGGACGACAAATGAATAAAAGGAAGGGCATTGAACTAAGACGACTAAATTAAGGAACGGCAAACTAAGTAAACTGAAGTGTAAGTAACTAAGATTATTAACATAACTAAATCAACTAAAATTATTAAAATTAAACTAACTAAATTTAATTAACTATCATTAATAAAATTAAAGTAATTAACTAAAATGTATTTAAATTAATTTATACCCCGATATAATTTTTTTTTTTTTGTTGAATTTCTGCTAGCTTGGTGATCGGAGGCGTGCTGGAGCGGCGGCTAGGCGGTGGCGATGGCGTGACGAGCTGGGTGAGGCGCGGCGCTTGCTCGATCGAAGGCAGAAGGGGCTGTGGTGGCGCGATGAGCTAGAGGAGGAGCTGGCAATGACGCAGACCCAGTTGCAGGGAAGAAGAAGAAAGGGAAAGAAAGAAAGAAAAAGGAAAGAAAGAAAAGAGAGAAGAAGAAGGAAGAAGAAAGAAGGAAGAGAAGAAGAGGAGAAGAGGAGGAGGAGATGAGGTCGACGCAGGAGAGGAAAGGAAGAAGAAGAAGAAAAGAAAAGAAATAAAGTATGTCCAACTTCTAGATGATTCCGGTTCGATCCGAACCGGATCGGTCTGATTCAACGACTCATCTCGATTTTTACTCGATTTGCAGGTTTTTCACATGATTCTCAAGTTATTCATTTGGTTTTCGAAAAATCAATTTGATTTTTGGGTCTGGTTCGACTTATTTTGTTTATTTAGTTCGGTTTCGCAATATTTTCTCTATTACTCAATTATAATACAATATTAATAGTAATGATATTTGATTTTAAGACAATTAATTTATATTGCAGTTACATACATATACATACATTTGTAATCAATTAGTAACTAGAGTCCCATTTTATTTCATCGAAACTTTTTAAGTGTTCTCTAATCGAAATTCCCGAATAATCTGTTTTGGGCTTGGGCCCAACTCAAAAATTTGGGCTCGATTTGAGACTGTGTTACATTTACAGCCCACACTGTCAAAATTCTTATTTTTGATTTAAATTAAATTTGAAAATTTCGAAATAAAAATTCGGGGGTATTACAATCTTCCCCCCTTAAGACAATTCGTCCTCGAATTGAGTCTAGTGGAAAAAGAATGAGAATGGACAGAGAGATAGAATTTCAAAGTCATAGGAATTACTTCAATTTTCAAATGACAGCTCCAGAACCCATATATTGATCGAGGAAAGATGAGTAGAGGTATTCTAGTTGTTCTTCTGTACCAATTACCTTATTTAAAGCAACGTTTTGTTCCATGTTCGCACTACTTGCCCAAGGCTTACAAGAAGCTTCGTCTAAGAGACGCAAGTTTAAGGAAAATTATCTTGTAACCCCTGCTTTTTATAATATCGCAGGACGATTCGAGTCTTATTTACCACAAGTCCTATCTTTCTTATAATATATTTGTTGTATATTAGCGTAATTATTTAAACAGCTCCTTTACTAAGGACATCTCTGCACTATTAGTTATCTTACTCTATAGGGATCTCCACACTTTCTATTTAATCGTCGTCCTTACATCTAACACTTATTCCTTAAATATCTTAACATATATCATTAAAAGTTGACTTTCATAATAACCGCTCATTTCACTTAGGTTGTTTATTAATTCATCTTAATGATAGTAAAGCATACTATTCAACATTCCTTCCACTTAGTTTCTTTATACTACGAATCATGATTTTTCACGATTTATCCGATCACTATCGTTTCACCCTAATATTATTATCTCAATAACAGTTCTTAAGTCCCGACCATAACACTGTCATACAATTCCGACATTACACCATTTAAGTAGACATCACTAACTCAATTTCTTTCACCCAACTCTGCGTCAACTAAATAATTTATTCGTTCCATATAAAAGTTCAGTTATACCTTAATTATGAAATAATCGCAAGGTCCTACTCCACATTTATAATACTTAAGCTAATTGTTTAATTTTCCATCCAAGTTTTAAAATATAGTATCAATTTATCTATCTCACCCTTTTCTTATTTAAGTTTAGCAAGGTATTTATCACTTCCTTAAATTTATTCATTTAACCTTATCAACTCTAGTTTATCAGGTAGCACAATGCCACCTGGTGTTCTTATCTCAACCTCAACTAATATCAACTAATATCTATACATTTCCCTAATGTTAATCACTATTCTGCAAACTTTCCTCTGAAGTGTAATTGTTTAATAATTTATGGGTTGTTTACATCTGCTCCTGTATCAGTTTTCAGATAGCCCACTAATGCAATTTAAGCATTGTCTCACAGAATGATCCAACTTCGAATATTCTTTTTCTTTGCTGCCAGCCATCTTGTCAGGATGTAAATTTATTAATTTTAATATTTATCAACTTCTGGTCACATATTTACATTTGTATTGTCATTAGCATATCTTTTACTCCAAAACGTTCTCTAAAGTAGAATAGGTTTTTCTTATGATTTCGTAATTACCTGGCACATGGTAACGTTTCCACATCAAGTCTCTTTAATTCTGTTGTCACATATTTACTACAGTTAAAAAGGCATAGTACTCAAAAGTTTCTATTTTTTTTTAATATATCTATTTCTAAGTTTCACTGCTTTATATCTCTTTATTCCCAAGTTAATTCTACAGTTCATTTCTGGTTACTGATGTCAAATCTCTTTTTCTTAAGAAAGTTTCTATTCAATGGTTCATTTATAATAATAGTTTGCAACACTAATTATCTCATATCAGACATTTCATCAACTGTCTACTAAAGATTTTTGAGCAAATTAAAAGTCTTGATTTACTAATAGTTATAATAACATTATTTCGCTGATATAAATCATTAGATTAATCGTATATTTCACAAATTCAACTAATGAGTTATCAACTACATGCCTAGGTTGACCATTCTTGGGTAACTGACTATATCTAAAAAATTTTCAAAATAATTTTTTTTTTCCACGTGTAACAATATCAGCATGTCACACACACATAACTTTAAAATTCTTATAATAAATATTTGCATTTACCTTAATGTCATTTAAATACCAATATCAATCGCGGTATAAAAATATTTTTATCAAGTTTGAAAATCAATACCCGCTGTATTTTTGAAAACCTTTTGTTATTTCACAAAAATGAATTGTCTATCTCCACGAGGACAATCCTCAAATCATCAAGTTCCAGTCTTCTGTTACATATTTCATCCCTAAATGATCTTCTTAACCAAGAATATTCTAATATCCATCATTATTATTCCTTTGGCTAGTTCTAGTCTGTCAAATATATTAGTTCACACCTTAATTCAAATTTTTTTTTTCAAAGGTTATTTTTATTTTATTATTAATTATTATTATGAGTATTATTATTATTATTTTTTATTTATTATTTATCTGTTATCTTTATTTGTACTATTAGTATTATTTGTGTATACATATTTCTTACATTTGAGCTTTATTTCTTTCCCAATTTATTTTTATTATTTTTTAATATTTCTTTTTATCCTTCATATCTCTTTAGTGTACCCAACCTCATTTAAGTCTTATCCGTAAAAGAGTTTTAAGGATGGGTACATGAATCTATGGCGTTCCTAAGGTCATTGCTTCTTAGCCTGTCTTTATTCTAATTTAATTTTTAATTTTTTTTTTCAATCTCTACTTCATTATTATGAGTTATCTTTGACTTTTATCCTCTTCCAAATTTTGTTACATTTTGCTTTTATTTTACTTAGCACCTCAATCTAATTTTGTACTTAATGCTTGAAAGCAAATTTTATATACGTTTCTTATAATTAACTTAGATTCACAATTACTACTAGTTTCTTTTTACATAACTCTCTACCTAGATATATCAAATTCCCTTAATTATTAAGTTTTTCCTATAGCATCCACGTTCCTTTCCCATTCATTCCCCCATTTTGTGATTTAAAGTTATTCATCATCTTCTACATTCATTTTATTATAATTAATTCATCAATTTAGTCTAGCCCCACTAAGTATAAGTCTGTTAACGATTCAATTGAATTGCTCAACTTATCATTTTTTTTTCGTAAATTTCTCATATAGATTTATAATAATTCCATGGCTATAATTACTTCTATTATCTATTAGTCAATCTTTTCCATATTAATAAAATTTTTAAATTCAAACCTTTGCCCAATTATTTACTACTTTTAATTCTATATTAAAACACCCAAAATCTTACCTTTCATGCTAATTGTTCAAGGAAGTTTTACCTGCTTCTTTATTCTGTTTAGTTATTTTGCCTCACCTCAATATGACCTATCAGAAATTATGTGTCTTCACATTACTCTTATGGTTAAATTACCCTTTGTCTTTTATATTGCTTTAATAACTCTATTTAACTTCTATATGTCGAGAATTACCCAATCAACACCTATCAACTACCTTTTGTTGTACTTAAACACAATTTATTGTTTCTACGTTTGACTTTATTAATTATTCCAATAAATTTCTATTCTCCTTAATATTCTACTTGAGAAATTTACAAATTCCTCTTTTTACATCCTTAAGTTTTGCCTTGGTTAATTGAGGATTCTTGTCTAGTATGATTATTTATCCTAAATCCTCCCTTTCCTAATTAGATTACAATTTCCACTCTGTAATCCCTAACCGCAAACATTCCTAGAATTTAATCTATATCTTAATTGAAATTTTCTTCAAATTCATATTCTATACCATTTATTATTAATTTATCACTATTATTTTCTGTAGGCCTAATTTAGTCCTCGGGATAGACAATAAATCAAAATTGCAATCGTTGTAGAGACATCGACAGAACAATAAAACTAAACATTAATTGCAAACTTCACAACAAAAACAATTTCCATAAATACTAACACATTTTTTTATATCTATAATTATTCAATAAACTCACTTTCTTATTGTCTTTAAAACTTCTGAATTTCTTTTCTAAACAGTTTCAAGTAATTCACCGAAGCAGTGTCTCATGTTGGATCAAGGTGTACTGGGTGATCAGGCCATTACATCCATTTCCACCTGATTTTGCTTCAAAATTTATGGAGAGGATTTAGCAAAACTCAAAATTATTTTATCAACGTCAGTTACCAGACCTATTTATAATTTACTATTATTTATCTACCTTTAATTCTCATCCTAAGTTTCATATAGATTTCCTCCCATCCTCGTGCGCGATGCGTCACCGGCACTAAAATGGAATTCAATTCCAGACTACCATCTCCTCTTGCTGGTTTACGGACCGGATCCCAACATAGGCTTCCTATGTTTCAATTTCCTCCTAAGATTCCGCAATTCGATTCCTAAGGCCCCAACTTATGCTCTGATACCAACTTTGACACGAACCCATTTCCATGGACCGGACCGGCACTAGGACCTGGGTGGGCTTAAGGCCCCCGAAGCCCGTAGTAAGCCTATGATTATGCAAATCTCATTTACTATTCATAATTGTGGATTACAGGCCCCATACTGTTATTTTCAATTATGTACAACTTAGTACAGTTCTCTACAACCCACTAGCATACAATTCGCGGAACTCTAACCTTGTACATTTACATCAATCATTTATTTATCGTTTACAGTCTTCTATACTTATGTCTCAACTCCATAGGATTTTTCTTCTTCTATTACCTGGAAAAAAATAGGTAGACAGGGGTGAGCGCCAAACTCAATGAGTAGGGTTAGATAACCCCTCCTCACCCACACAAATCATACAGATTGCTAAAATATTTTTATTTGTTTATCGATTAAATTTATGATCATGCAGTGTCACACAAATGGCAATACAACAGCAACCACAATTAGTATCACCTTCATATAATCACATCACGTGGAAATTAGTCAGTGGCACCACCTAAAACCCCAACGAGCCGTCCTCACACATGGCTCGCCCTCTCATACATGTGCACCAGGGAGCCGACCCCCATACGGCCAACTGGTCTAATCCTCACTGACCAGTCCTCTCATTGTTTTTCCATTCTCTCTCTTTTTTAAAAAAAAAAATGCCAACAGGAGGCAACCCGGTGGTCTCCATCCAATCTAGATCATCAAGTGCTCACAACAGGAGGCCACCCTGTGGGCTACAATCAAATCTAGATCATCAGGTGCGCAACAACAAGAAGCCATCCTGTGGTTTTCCATATAATCCATATCATCAGGTGCACACGGGGGGCCGATCTCCCATTTCCCGGCTGACGGTCAAACTCCATATCATATCATATTCAGGATCCATATCACATAGACCGTCCTCACAAATCCATGGTGGTCCACATCATCCCAATTCCACACAAACAAGGCACAGCAATATCACATCACAGGTAATCAAGCATTATTTAATATCAAAATAGTGCATCACAATATAGCAGTAATGCATGATAACATTTAGTCGTGAATGCATGAATGCAGGGATGAGGCGAATTATCTAACACTACTCACAGTTTTTTTTGTTGTCCTTCAAAGGACTGCCTTTCTTATTGTGCGCTCCCAGCCTTTGTCTTCACAGTCCGAAACTTTATAAGTATCTATATAATAAGAAAATTCTACATAAGAATTCTAATTTGGAAAATGCAGTTTACATTCATTTATTTGTTTTCGTTACTCGTCGGTTCACTAACTTATCAAACTAAACTGTATATCTATAGTGCATCTTTATTTGATTTATTTCTTCTAATTTATTCGTTAAGTAAAACGTCTAATTATTTGGTAATTAATATTTTATGATACTACTAATCAAATATTTAATATGATTAATAATAATAAATATAATGATAATACGATTGATCATATAATATTCATAACGTTAATAACTTTAGTCGGTATTTAATTCACTGAACTATATATAAATTCATTCCTCTTGTTTATTTATTTATTTGTTTATTTATCCCTCTCATAATCTTATTCTATATTTTTAATTTCTATGAATAATTTAATCGCTATAAGTAATTTAGTTTCTAAAATACAATTTATTTTCTACCGACTTTTCGGCAGCATCTCCCCTAAAATTTGGATTATCCACCTGTTAAAATATCAACAGTTTATCTAATAATTTCAAACCACACAGCCCATCCATCGGGAATTAATCAAATGACATTTTCCCATCCTCCTTCAATCTCAACATCACCACACAATCCAATTTATACATTACAATAACATTATTTTTAAACTACCTTAATTATATCAACACTAATATTATAAAGCTATTAACTACTCACAATGACCAAATTAAATTAACCAAATTAATTACTACAAATAAAATTAATTTAATTAACTAACATTACTAACATTAACTTAACTAAACTAATTGACTACAAATAATAAAATTAATTTCATTAACTAATACTACTAAATTAATTAACTGCAAATAATAAACTTAATTTAATTAACTAATATTATTAACATTAACTAAATCAACTAAAATTATTAAAATTAAACTAACTAAATTTAATTAACTATCATTAATAAAATTAAATTAATTAACTAAAATGTATTTAAATTAATTTATACCCCGATATATTTTTTTTTTTTGTTGAATTTCTGCTAGCTTGGTGATCGGAGGCGTGCTGGAGCGGCGGCTAGGCGGTGGCGATGGCGTGACGAGCGGGTGAGGCGCGCGCTTGCTCGATCGAAGGCAGAAGGGGCTGTGGTGGCGCGATGAGCTAGAGGAGGAGCTGGCAGTGACGCAGACCCAGTTGCAGGGAAGAAGAAAGGGAAAGAAAGAAAGAAAAAGGAAAGAAAGAAGAAGAAGAAGAAAAAAAGAGGAAGAGAAGAAGAGGAGAAGAGGAGGAGGAGATGAGGTCGACGCAGGAGAGGAAAGGAAGAAGAAGAAAAGAAAAGAAATAAAGTATGTCCAACTTCTAGATGATTCCGGTTCGATCCGAACCGGATCGGTCTGATTCAACGACTCAGCTAGATTTTTACTCGATTTGCAGGTTTTTCACATGATTCTCAGGTTATTCATTTGGTTTTCGAAAAATCAATTTGATTTTCAGGTCCGGTTCGACTTATTTTGTTTATTTAGTTCGGTTTCGCAATATTTTCTCTATTTACTCAATTATAATACAATATTAATAGTAATGATATTTGATTTTAAGACAATTAATTTATTGCAGTTACATACATATACATACATTTGTAATCAATTAGTAACTAGAGTCCCATTTTATTTCATCGAAACTTTTTAAGTGTTCTCTAATCGAAATTCCCGAATAATCTGTTTTTGGGCTTGGGCCCAACTCAAAAATTTGGGCTCGATTTGAGACTGTGTTACATTTACAGCCCACACAGTCAAAATTTCTTATTTTTGATTTAAATTAAATTTGAAAATTTCGAAAATAAAATTCGGTGATTTTAAATTAAATTTATTGTAAAATAAATTCGAAAATAAAAATTCTAAATCTGTTTTATAATATTTTATTTCTTTTAATTATGAAAGTTATGAATAAAGTTTGTGAAATTTTTAAATTAAAATATAGTTTTTTATTTTTATCAAGTGAATGCATTTTCCATTTTCTGTTTTCTAGTTTTCATTTTCTAAGAATACAACCATAATTTCTTCAAACTTGGTAATCTTTCTATAGTTGTATATTAGTTTTTGAGTTATTACTCCCTCCGTCGACCTTTCCTTTTTGGTTTTTCCCAAAATATAGTCCACTTTTTTTTTAAAAAAAATTATAAGTAATCCTTAAATTTTTGTTATACTCTTATTAAATTTTATCTTATTTTCAATAACTGTCTTTAATTCTTACTTATTATTTCAATATAATAATTACTTATGTGTTATTTAAGATGATATAATAGGAAAGTTATATGAATAAAATTGCCCTTTAACTATAATAATTGTTATTTTCTTAATCTGTGTGAAAATAGAAAGTAGAATATATTTTTGGGACGGAGGGAGTACTAAGCAAACTCAACAAATGTCTATTTTCAGTTTTCCATACTTAATTGTGGTGTACTAATTGATTTCGCATTCCTAACCTCACAATTTTAGAAACTCTACTATTATTCAACAAAAACTTTCATTTTATTTTTCAAAATAGTTTGACATTGTCGTTGATATCAGTTATTTTACATTAAGATCAAGAATTTTTTTAGAAAATGAATAATATGTTAGGATTAGACATGCCAAATGAATATAGTTATGGACCAAGCTAATAAAAATAGAAATTTTTTAAATATTATTCTCATTTTATTCTTTTTTTTTTCTTTCAGTGTATAGTCAGAAATACCGACCTTTAGGGATGGAGCTACAACAAACTAAAGTGGGGTCAATTGGTCCCACTCATATTTAAAAAAAAAGTTATAAATTTGGGTTGAAATGATAAAAAAAAAATTAAAAAGTACATAATAAGTGAAAAATTTAGAGTTTTTAATCTAATTGATCCCACTAAAAAATGAAATTAAGACCCCACTAAAAAATATCTCTAGCTCTGTCACTGCCTACATTTCATTATAAATTTATTTTTCATTGATTTAGTCTATAATAACACCCTAAATCGGTTTAAGTCACTCGATCCTAATATGCTTTTATAATATAGTTAGGTCTAGACTAATTTTGAAAAGATACCTATTGTCAAATAACCATTAGTAAATAACCAAAGGTTAAACTTGTCATGTGGTTATCTTACCTTTTTATGATAAATAATAACAAAATAATAACAATGATAAATAATACCTCGATGTCAACCATTGCATGGATTTTATTGAAAGATAAATTTAGGCTTCTATGCTCCTTGAAATGGTGGAAAAGAGACATGTTCAGATGCCAAATGTTTTCATTTTTCCCATAGATTGTCGAGGGAGAGATCAATCACGTGAGCTGTGGTGGAGTTGCAGGTGACTCTCTCCCATTCACAACAATCATTCTTTGCCTCATCAATCATGAAGGGAGAATTGGAAACTTGGAACCATACTCATCGGATTGAAGGAGACGCCTTGAATTGTAAGAGAGCTAATCTCTCTTCTTCAAAGCAACCATTATTTCCTCGGATTTGAACCCAAAAGATCAAACACAACAGTAAGCACTTCAATATTAACAAGCACAACTCCATTTACAATGCAATGTTCACTCCGACCACGCGAGTTATTTATATTCAAAGCGTTCATTGCCTTTGTGAAAGTGGGTCACTATATAAAACTATTCCTAGTTCTTTTTTTTTTTTTTTTTAATTTATAACATTTTATAATTTTTAAAATATAATGAAAAAATTTATGAATCTAAACGAGATTAGTCCCATATCCAAATAAAAAATATGAAAATACTCAAAAAGAGTAAATGCAAAATTAATTTTTTATTGTTTTTATTAAAAGTGAATGTTGATACTCTAAATATAAATTATTTGAATATCCACATAAAATTTATGGGTAAACCCAATGTAAATGATGTCAATGATGATATTATACCAAATGAAAATATACTTATGTATATCAAGAGAAAAATAAAAAATTTAGTTAGTATTTATTCTATTTATTTTTAATCCTGTTTGAATAGGAAGCGCCAAAGTACTTTAACATGATTAGATTATGACGAAATATCTAAATTTAACCCTCAACTTTTCTACTTTAATTTTATGATACTCTCAAATTTTATTTTAGACTAATTATAAATTTGGTGTCTGGACTTTATAAAATATTTTATTTTGGTATCTCAATAGAAAACGTTTACAATCAAGTTTTCAAACTCATTAAAAATTTTCAATCAAATATCACCTGTTTACATAATATGCTGGAATTATATTTAAAATTTGTGGGGCCCACCTAGCTTTTAAGAATGTGCTTATTAGGATCCAAGTAGGAAAACCACGTCGGATTAATGTGATATAAACATCATTAGTAGTAGTGTACTTACTAATTTGCCCTTATTAGATGTTGTTGGGAGAAAGGGACGAGGAAATAGAAGTGTCGACTAGGTATTCTTTGAAATTCCTTTAGAACACAGAAAGAACAAAGGAGTTGGTATTCTCTTAATGAACAAACTATATTCACTTCGAAATCATCATTGGGAAAGGGAGAATACATTTTAAAAGAACGATCGAGTTGGTAAGGGTCGAGGATTTGAAATGCTTTAATACAAGTTAGGTCTCAGACTTACGAGCAATCATGATTTTTTTTTTTATTCGAAGCATGACATAGTCCTTCTAGATTTTGGGTTTTCTTCGTGTGGTATCTATTATGCGTGAAATGTGAGTTGGTTTAAGGTTGCGATTATTTTCCTTGGTTTTATGTATTATTGTTTTTCTTTTAAACTGGATGCAAGACAGTTTATTTAGGTGTTGATTTGTGATTGTTTACTATCTATTATGCATGAATAATACTAACCCTTTTGGATTTGTTTGAATGAAAATTTTTATTACTGAGATATAGAATCAAGGAACAGAAAGTTGATGCTTTAAGATGTGAATTTTTTATTGGCTTTTGTTTACTTTTTATTTGCTTTTTGACTTTGAAATAATTCCAAAATATATATAATTTAGATAATGCAGCATGATTTTGATTATTTTATACCGTAGGATGGCATTATCTGTGATTTATGTGTATTATGGTGGCATTTTCATGAATGATGAGAAGTGTCCCTAAGGAATATGTGGGTGAGGGTTTCATGGAGGTGGAGGCCGATATTGGTAATTTCCCACTGAAAACTTGTGTTCACAATATCCAAAAAAGGATAGAAATTAAATTAGAGCACTTCATACAAATGCATTTTAAAAGAGTTGAGGACAACTTTACATGCGGGTTTAGGACTATTTGGAATGGGTCCATTGTAGATATGCATAGCCATGCCCACCAGTTTAGTTCGAACGGAATCGAACCGAAACTGAACCATATTGTAGACGAACCATAACTGGATCGAAATCGGCGATTCAAAATTTTTTGGTAGTTCAAGGGCCAGTTAAGGTTCATGTGAATGTTAAAATATGAATCTAAATTGGCCCAAAATCGACGGTTTCGAATCGAAAATTTTCTATTTTTATTTTTAAAATGATAATCACTTAGCCTATTTTATACATCTCTAAAAGTCTCAATAATATTTTACCACATAATATACTTTATTTAAATTTTTTTTTTAAAATGTACTTTACTTAAAAGTCTCTAAAAGTTCAAAATCTATTAGAATCGATTTAAAATATATATATATATGTAACGTCCCATTTTTCTATTGAATCGAATCGTTGCTTAGAGTCGAGTCGGGCTGATCCAAAACCCGGTTCGAGCCATTAGATTCTAGAGTGGGCTAGAATGGGATGAAATTGAAATAAGGAAAAGAAGTGGACTTACTTGAAGGAAACAAAAAGATCAAAGTATAAGGATTAGGACTTAATTTCACTAAAGTATAAAGTTGAGGTATTGAGTTGTACCATGTTGACACTTGAGGTACCATTTGGTAATTTTCACATAAAATCAATGACATTCTAGAGACTACCCGTGGATTCCATTTCATTTTCATTTCTTCATCCTTATCTTCATCTTCTTCCTCTACTTTCCTCTTACACTTTCTTTTCTCCATCACGTTTAATGGTGGGGAAGATTTTAATGGGAGTTACGCATTAATTCAACTTCTATTCTATCCAAGTAAGTAAACCTTCTTGAATTTCATACTTGACTCATTTGGTGATATTGTTAGATAATTTATAAGAACTCTATTGTATAGGAGAGGTGAGCCAAAAGTAGAAGGAAGCTAAAAGAAGAGCTTAAGCTTATTGGCGTAAAGGTGTGCTATCTCTTTTAGTTTAATCAATTTCCTTGCATGAGAATTTGTGTCGTGTGTTGATAATGAGAAAATATGTTGTTGAATGTTGAGTAAGAAGACTGAAAATGGTGAAAAAGCATGAGATGAAATGAATAAATGAAGTAGATATTGAGTTTTTGCTGAAACAAGTTTTGCTGGAAAAGTTACCAGTAACTTCACCTTGATTTTTACCCCATTTAACGATGGAATTAGGAATTATCATAGAAGAGTTATTTGTTCCTCTATGTGTTAGCTTTACATGGGTTTTTGAATCATTCAAATCGGAGTTGTATATTGAGAGATATGGTCAAAAGAGTACAGACTGTGCAGGCTGGAAAACGCGCGCGCGCGAATTGCATGAAGAGCTCGCGATCGCGACTTTCATTTGCGCGCTCGCGGACTTTCACCTGAAACTCTCTGACTCTCATTTGGTGCTTTACGCGCTCGCGATTTTGCACTTCGCGCTCGCGACTTAGCCCTTGGCCTGTAAGCGCTCGCGACCTTCCTCGCGCGCTCGCGAAGTTGGCCTGGGAACTCACTGTCTCTCATTTTGCACTCTACGCGCTCGCGACTTTCAAGTGCGCGCTCGCGACTTGTGCCCGATAACACACAGACTCTCATTTTTTGCATCTCGCGCTCGCGACTTTGAAAGACGCGCTCACGACATGTGTTTTCATGCACTTTTGGACTTCTTTTCAATGCAATTGTATTCCTTTGCTTCACTTATATGCCTCCAATCATTTTAACACAAAAATACAACATTAAATCATGTATCAAAACAACATGCAAGCATGCAAATGATGTGAAATGAGGTAAACACAACTTGTAATTGTATTCTATGCAATTGTGAAATGATGTAAAATGGTGTATGAAGTTACGAATTCTATGTAATTGTATTCTTTTCTCAACTTGTATGTCTTCAACCATTTTAAAACAAAAAGACAACATGAACACATGTATAAACACAAAATGCAAGCATGCAAATGGTGTGAAAATAACATGACACAAGCATGCAAGTTATGACACAGTTATTTTGCTTATTGTCATTCCATTAATATGCTCCATTGAGGTTAGGTAGAAACCATGTAGATAAGGCTATGTCCCGACATAGAATAGCAGATCTGCGCCCCATACAGTTTGGTACTCCGGCTACAGGCCGTTGAGTGGATATGATTATACAGGCCATAGCAGCCAAGCATACAGTTTCATCCAGTTTCATACAGTTTCTCTTATCACTTCGGTTTCACTATAACCTTATGGAGCTATACAGTTATATCGACTATAAATTGCATAAGCATACAGTATACTAAACAGCAAGAAAGATCATTAAGGGAAAATGAAAGTATCATGATATGTGTGCTTACATTCCATATGTGAGTAAATGTTTATTTCTACATATGTATGTGCTTATATGTTTCTTCATTCATTGTGATATTCACTGAGTTTAATCAAAGTTGCAGAGTTCATACAACATAAAGAACATCAGGTAAGAGTATGATAGTATCATGTTATATATGCTTACAAGTTTATTTATTGACTCTTTAAGGAGCCATACAGTCACGAGATGTTATTAATCATAACTTATATGATGTGACTAAAAGTGCATAAGTCATACAGCATAATGAATAGCAAGTAAGACAATGAACATATACTGTTATGTAATCTTACATGTTTATTGTTTTCATTCATACAACACAATGAACAGCAGGTAAGATCATGATAGTATCATAAAGTGTGATTTAAGGTTCATGTAAAGGAGTTATGAGATAATTATGATGTTTATGAATTAGAAGTTTATTCGTTGCTATAAAGAGACATTTATGTTGAAATTTACTGAGTCTATGAGTATCAATGCTTTATGAAATTTATATTTTAAGTTAGTTGCCATCGCACTTTGTTTCGTATGTGAATTATGAGCACCACTGAGTTTTATACTCAACGCGTCGATTTTTATCACGCGTAGGTTGAAGATCGTGGTTGGTACTTGAAGACTTGAGGAGTACGTTCAAAGCAGAAATGACTAATTTGGAGTAGTAGATTGAGAGTTATATAATTAAGAATTATGGCATGTATTAAGAATTATGGCATGTATTAAGAATTATGGCATGTATTAAGATTTATGGCATGTATAATTATTACATTTGTTAGAGCTTATGTGATTGGAAAATATAATTGAAGCATGTAATTATTGTGGTGTAAGTATTTGGAGGAAATGATTGAATATGAAATATGTTACTATAGTTGGTATGATTAGGTCATGAAAACTTGATATAGATTCTGAATGAAATTAATTGCTAGATATTAAATGCTATTGAGGATTTATACAATTATGAAAAGATATATAAAGTGTTATTGTGTTATGATGATTCTTTGGAGACGTTGGAAGTTTAGAGTGTAATTGGGAGTAGTTTATATTCATATTTTTCATACAGTATGATATCCGCATGACAGGACATAGGTTCAACCAGATTGTAGCGTCTCGGCTCGGTTCATTCGGGTTAACGGGTGGACCGGGAAGGGATGTTACAATTTTTGGTATCAGAGCCTAGGTTTAGGCGGTTCTCGGACTATATGTGTATCTATGTAGGAAGTTATATATTTTGCAGTGAGAATAGGAGTAATTGAAGTTAAAGACATACCATATTGGTTTGCTTAGAAACAATCAGCCATTGGAGAAATGATGTCGTGGTAAGCGGAGTATATGTTGAGGTTTCTATTGATGATTAATGGTTATATCCTTCTGGACCATATTCATGGAGGATATGTTTAGCGAATAATGGATAGGGAATTCGATGTAATGGCTATTGGAGATGAAATATTATTGAGGCATTAAGGATTTGTGTACTTTTGTGAGTTGATATGAGTTCTACCTGTTATAAGTATTATGAGATGTATTTTGAAACTGATTTTTATCCATGATTGTAATAGCGTGAATGACTTGTAAAAATGTTTGTTCATGTTGACTCCAGAAGAAGCATAGTCTATGCTGCTTATGAACGAATGATTTTGCTATGAAAATTCTTCTTCTCTGAACACTTTAAAAAAAAAAATAAATAAATTTTCAAGTGTGGTTTTTTTAAAGTTTTGATAAATGGAAGGATTGTTTTATAAATGACAATGAAGTCACTTGTATAACTTCATAACTGAGCTATGAAGTACATTGGTTTATGACCTTAAACAAGAAAATAATATATGTATATACAGATGTAAGATGTAGTGTAACCTTGTATGGTTGTGTACGCAAAAAGCTATGTTAAGGTATGCATGATGTGACTGTGAAATGTATGCATAAAATGCATGAATATGTGTACATGTGCCTATGGAAGGAGTATGTTGAGGATGAGTTGCTAGTATTATCTAATAAGAAAACAAACTGATTCGGATTTAAGGACATTAGAATCTAGTTAAGAAGAGTATTGAGTTAGTATATGTATTTGATGAAATTTACCTGATTGTGGTTAATGGAATCTATTATGACTATTGAGATAAGCATTTTGTTGGCTAGAATACACATATACATATGTTCATTGGTGTAGTTACACAAATGATCTTAATAATGAATGATTTGATGTGATTTGCTCTAAGAATGGGTGATGAGTATTTTTCATAAGAACTAATGTCATTATTTCAAGCCATTTATGAGAAGTGATTTCTATTTATGAGAAATACTTACTATTTGGTGGAGTCAAGTATATTGTGGTGTTCATCAGCTATTTTGCAACTGGATGAATATCAGGAATCATATAAAGTACTATGGTTATAAGAAAAGTATGGTGATTCTTAGGATGAAGTCAAGTATGTAACTCTTGATGAGCCTAGTAGTGAAGCTGAATGAATTGTGGCACCTTGTGAGTTAATATGGTATAAGTAGGAATTATATTCAACAAGATTTAGTTTTTGCGGTTTAAAATATTTGTTGAATGTTAGATGTTATGTAAGTTATACATAAGGATTTGTGTTTATTGAGAGAGGCTATGATCCGAGGAAAAGTAAACGGTTCCTAAGCACCAAACGAAGATAATGATGTTATAAAATATTGGACCATGATGACTAAGTGAAATGATGAATGACATTGGACATGGAGAGATAGTTGTCCAACTATTGAATTGATGTTATACCAAGAAATTAGGTAAGTAAGAATGGATCTAGTCATGTGAGTGAATTAAGATTAAGAAAAGCATCAATTAAAGAGATGAAGGAATATGAATTAGGATGATTTAAATGAGATGATAATCAGTCAGAGTTTTGTGACAAAGTAGGAATCATGGTTATTAAGATTTGATGGAAATAGAAGTAAGGATGCATCAGAATATATATACAATATCGGACTTACTATCCTTTGAGAGTTTATGAATATGTACAAATTGTGGTTCGTATTGATCTCACTATGTGCACATGAGAATAAATTCTGAGCCAAAATGCTCAAGATTTTATAAGTGATCATTCTTCAGACAGAAATGATTGGTTAATCATTAATAGAAGTATTTATAAGTCACAGATGATTTATAGATTTATGTGAGCTATCTATGAGTCAAAAAAAAAAAAAAAAAAAAACAGAGAGAGAAAGGTGGAATTGCTAATTGGATGCAACTACCAAATCATTATGGATAAATGGTCAAGTTGAGATAATCTATATGGCACATTG
The DNA here is from genome assembly GCF_041381405.1 of Jatropha curcas. NCBI lineage: Eukaryota > Viridiplantae > Streptophyta > Magnoliopsida > Malpighiales > Euphorbiaceae > Jatropha > Jatropha curcas. The sequence goes on from NW_028322359.1 coordinate 40,448, forward strand.
TATGATTTGCATAACTTTGTGATTGTGTATAATTACTTTCATGTATTGACATTTGGAACTTTGGTTTCATTTTGTTTTCTTCTTGAGTGGAACTTGCAAGTATGCATGTATGACTATATGTATATATGCATGACAGTGGATGAGAAGAAGTACCATGACGAAATTAAGTACCATGACAACATAAAGTTATTCATACAGTTATGAACATAAATTATATGATCTCAGGATAGGTTTCTATAATCTCATCATGCTTTATGAGAATTTATTGTATGCAAATCTTTGAATGGGCTATTGCAATGAAATGCCTTGATATGTATATGAGATGATGATATGATATGTATATATGTATATGATATGATATGTCTATGATATGCTGATATGTTTGGTATGGGCGATATATAGGTCTTTGGATTGAGTGCTGATATGGAATGGATAGATTAGCTAGTATGGATGTTCATTTGGGAGAATCATGTGGAGAACATAAGGCTAGTGAGTGCTAGCCGATTAACGAAGAATCTGAGTTGGAAACTATTATGAGAGTTGTAAGTGTTTAATGGAAGCGAATTTCGAGGACGAAATTCTTTAAGGGGGGTAGAATTGTAACGTCCCATTTTCTATTGAATCGAATCGTTGCTTAGAGTCGAGTCGGGCTGATCCAAAACCCGGTTCGAGCCATTAGATTCTAGAGTGGGCTAGAATGGGATGAAATTGAAATAAGGAAAAGAAGTGGACTTACTTGAAGGAAACAAAAAGATCAAAGTATAAGGATTAGGACTTGATTTCACTAAAGTATAAAGTTGAGGTATTGAGTTGTACCATGTTGACACTTGAGGTACCATTTGGTAATTTTCACATAAAAATCAATGACATTCTAGAGACTACCCGTGGATTCCATTTCATTTTCATTTCTTCATCCTTATCTTCATCTTCTTCCTCTACTTTCCTCTTACACTTTCTTTTCTCCATCACGTTTAATGGTGGGGAAGATTTTAATGGGAGTTACGCATTAATTCAACTTCTATTCTATCCAAGTAAGTAAACCTTCTTGAATTTCATACTTGACTCATTTGGTGATATTGTTAGATAATTTATAAGAACTCTATTGTATAGGAGAGGTGAGCCAAAAGTAGAAGGAAGCTAAAAGAAGAGCTTAAGCTTATTGGCGTAAAGGTGTGCTATCTCTTTTAGTTTAATCAATTTCCTTGCATGAGAATTTGTGTCGTGTGTTGATAATGAGAAAATATGTTGTTGAATGTTGAGTAAGAAGACTGAAAATGGTGAAAAAGCATGAGATGAAATGAATAAATGAAGTAGATATTGAGTTTTTGCTGAAACAAGTTTTGCTGGAAAGGTTACCAGTAACTTCACCTTGATTTTTACCCCATTTAACGATGGAATTAGGAAGTATCATAGAAGAGTTATTTGTTCCGCTATGTGTTAGCTTTACATGGGTTTTTGAATCATTCAAATCGGAGTTGTATATTGAGAGATATGGTCAAAAGAGTACAGACTGTGCAGGCTGGAAAACGCGCGCGCGCGAATTGCATGAAGAGCTCGCGATCGCGACTTTCATTTGCGCGCTCGCGACTTTCACCTGAAACTCTCTGACTCTCATTTGGTGCTTTACGCGCTCGTGATTTTGCACTTCGCGCTCGCGACTTAGCCCTTGGCCTGTAAGCGCTCGCGACCTTCCTCGCGCGCTCGCGAAGTTGGCCTGGGAACTCACTGTCTCTCATTTTGCACTCTACGCGCTCGCGACTTTCAAGTGCGCGCTCGCGACTTGTGCCCGATAACACACAGACTCTCATTTTTTGCATCTCGCGCTCGCGACTTTGAAAGACGCGCTCACGACATGTGTTTTCATGCACTTTTGGACTTCTTTTTCAATGCAATTGTATTCCTTTGCTTCACTTATATGCCTCCAATCATTTTAACACAAAAATACAACATTAAATCATGTATCAAAACAACATGCAAGCATGCAAATGATGTGAAATGAGGTAAACACAACTTGTAATTGTATTCTATGCAATTGTGAAATGATGTAAAATGGTGTATGAAATTACGAATTCTATGTAATTGTATTCTTTTCTCAACTTGTATGTCTTCAACCATTTTAAAACAAAAAGACAACATGAACACATGTATAAACACAAAATGCAAGCATGCAAATGGTGTGAAAATAACATGACACAAGCATGCAAGTTATGACACAGTTATTTTGCTTATTGTCATTCCATTAATATGCTCCATTGAGGTTAGGTAGAAACCATGTAGATAAGGCTATGTCGCGACATAGAATAGCAGATCTGCGCCCCATACAGTTTGGTACTCCGGCTACAGGCCGTTGAGTGGATATGATTATACAGGCCATAGCAGCCAAGCATACAGTTTCATCCAGTTTCATACAGTTTCTCTTATCACTTCGGTTTCACTATTACCTTATGGAGCTATACAGTTATATCGACTATAAATTGCATAAGCATACAGTATACTAAACAGCAAGAAAGATCATTAAGGGAAAATGAAAGTATCATGATATGTGTGCTTACATTCCATATGTGAGTAAATGTTTATTTCTACATATGTATGTGCTTATATGTTTCTTCATTCATTGTGATATTCACTGAGTTTAATCAAAGTTGCAGAGTTCATACAACATAAAGAACATCAGGTAAGAGTATGATAGTATCATGTTATATATGCTTACAAGTTTATTTATTGACTCTTTAAGGAGCTATACAGTCACGAGATGTTATTAATCATAACTTATATGATGTGACTAAAAGTGCATAAGTCATACAGCATAATGAATAGCAAGTAAGACAATGAACATATACTGTTATGTAATCTTACATGTTTATTGTTTTCATTCATACAACACAATGAACAGCAGGTAAGACCATGATAGTATCATAAAGTGTGATTTAAGGTTCATGTAAAGGAGTTATGAGATAATTATGATGTTTATGAATTAGAAGTTTATTCGTTGCTATAAAGAGACATTTATGTTGAAATTTACTGAGTCTATGAGTATCAATGCTTTATGAAATTTATATTTTAAGTTAGTTGTCATCGCACTTTGTTTCGTATGTGAATTATGAGCACCACTGAGTTTTATACTCAGCGCGTCGATTTTTATCACGCGTAGGTTGAAGATCGTGGTTGGTACTTGAAGACTTGAGGAGTACGTTCAAAGCAGAAATGACTAATTGGGAGTAGTACATTGAGAGTTATATAATTAAGAATTATGGCATGTATTAAGAATTATGGCATGTATTAAGAATTATGGCATGTATTAAGATTTATGGCATGTATAATTATTACATTTGTTAGAGCTTATGTGATTGGAAAATATAATTGAAGAATGTAATTATTGTGGTGTAAGTATTTGGAGGAAATGATTGAATATGAAATATGTTACTATAGTTGGTATGATTAGGTCATGAAAACTTGATATAGATTCTGAATGAAATTAATTGCTAGATATTAAATGCTATTGAGGATTTATACAATTATGAAAAGATATATAAAGTGTTATTGTGTTATGATGATTCTTTGGAGACGTTGGAAGTTTAGAGTGTAATTGGGAGTAGTTTATATTCATATTTTTCATACAGTATGATATCCGCATGATAGGACATAGGTTCAACCAGATTGTAGCGTCTCGGCTCGCTTCATTCGGGTTAACGGGTGGACCGGGAAGGGATGTTACAATATATATATATATATATATATATATATATATTCCGTCGGTTAATCGGAATCGCACCGGAACCGGTCGGAACCTGAACCGGACAGAAACCGACGGTTCAAGAACCGGTTCAGGTTCAACATTTTAAAAATTTTGAATCGTCAGTTTCGTGAACCGGAACCGGCGGTTCAATGAACTGGCCGTGCATAGATATGCATAAGTTGGCAAAAAAGGAAAAAGAATAGAGGATTATACTAAACACAAAATATTTAGGGACAGAAGGGTAAATTCATGTGATAGGATCTACTCTCAGATATTTGACCAGACAGTTGAGATTATTTATTGAATGAATGAACATCTTAACATGAAACAATCCGAATTTTTATTTTCATAGTTTTTTTAATTTAAAATTTTAATAAATTAACACCCCAAAAATTTATTTAATCAATCAAACTCATGTAAGCAATTTATATAGTTGAATCCACCCCACAATAAATTGAAAAACTGATTGAAAAATCGAAAACCACACAAAAATCATGATTTGAACCGAACCAAACCCGAATCGAACCAAATAAGCTCAATCCACCCAAACCCTTCTATAAGCCCTCCCCTCTCCATTTCTAGCACCAACCGCTCCGTCGCCCCCCGTTTTCCGACCACCTGAGCTCCTCCCCGTCAACTCCTCGCCGCAGCATTAACCTCGTCTCTCTCTTCGTTCGTCTTTGGTGTGAGCGGCTGTCGCAGGAAGAGCTGCAATAGAAATCACGTCGAGTCCCTGCTCCGTTACTTTCAGGTGACATCGGCTCCTCTTTCGTCAACAGGGAAGCGCCGGTCTCTCCTTCGCTCTTTCTTTCGTCTTCGGCGGACGTAGCGTCGCAGGAGGAGCTACGATTATGCCTCGAATGGGCAGACGCGTCGCAGCTGTCTCCTCTATTTTTCCGTGAGCCCAGCCAAGCACTGGCCGGACCACGCCTTCTACTTGCCTCCAGCGTGCCTCCGGCCACCTTTCCACCCATTTCCGGTCAAGTCAACGGCGGCAGCGATTGTGTTCATACCTTGTCGTCATTGCAGGTCATTGTAACCGGAAAATTTCGATTTCCAGCCTATTTTGCAACTGGGTAAGCTATTTTTTTTTACTCTTTTAGGTGGAATTCACAAGTTGTTAATTTTAGTTGTAAGTATTACAGTAGATTGCATTAATGAGATTTCACTGCGAGCTTTGGATTCTGCAGCTGAATTTGGAGAATTTTGTTAAAATTACAATTATTAGGAATTATGAATTGAGTTTTAGAGGAGTTAAATAACATATATTGTATATGTTACTGTGAACCCCTTCCCCAAAATATAGACATATAATGAATATGACCAAGGGTAGAAGTGGACGTGAATGTGTGAGTCGCCACCTTGTTTAGTTATTTTAGGGTAAACTAGGAAAAAACCCTAAGTTGACTCCAATTTTCATTAACCTAGTTACTAGATTAATTATCCCAATGTTTAAGGCACAGTCTACGAACCCGAGGTGGATCCCGAGACCATGTCATGTTGATGAACTAACCAATGCATGAATGCTTTGCAAGGTAAATGATGTATGATGTAATTGGACCAATGAAATGTTTAAGTGCTTTCGACTTGCTGCTCAGGGTTAAATCCCAAATGTGCCTACGTACTTCCGTTTGAATGGAAGATCAAAGTCGACGTAGTTCGATAGGCCTTTTTTAAAGGGCTTTGAATGGGTATGCTTAATGCATGAGTGTGTGTATGTTTCGTGCATTTTGTTTAGGCATTTTGCCAAAGAATTGATTGATTTGATTAGACGTTTGTTGCCAAAAAGTGTTGATTTAAGGCTTTTAGCCAAAAAGATTAATTTAGGCAATTGTTACCAAAAGTTGATGTGATTTAGGCAATTGTTGCCAAAAGTGATTATTTGAGGGCTTTTAGCCAAAATGGGTTGATTTAGGCAATTTGTTTGCCAAAAGAGTTGATTGGGCGATTGTCGCCAAAATGATTGATTTAAGGCTTTTAGCCAAAAGATTGATTAAGTCAAGGCATTTTGCCAAAACTTTGATTTAAGCGACTTGTCGCTAAAAATGGTTAATCTTATTTATAGGCAATTTGTTTGCCAAAAATTGATTAAACCGTAGGCAATTTGTTGCCAAAATGGTTGATTAAACTGTAGGCAATTTGTTGCCAAAAACGTGATTAATTAAGGCTTTTAGTCACAATTATTAATTAATTGGACTTAAGCCGGACTGTTCGAAATAAAGGCGATTATACCATAGTCATTAATTGACCAGATACTTTTAGCCAATATTATCGGATTTAAGCTTAACATCATGATTATTAATTAATCGGGCATTCAAGCTTAATCATTTTTAATTGAGGCAGTTTATTTGCCGAATTGATGACGTGAATGCATTTATGCAGCAATTTAATTCAAAATTGGAGTAGAAGAAGAATTATGCAAATGCTGAAATTAAACAGGCATAGTTTCATTATTACCTGATTTAACTAGCGGCCGCTTCTTAGCTTCAGCTTGAAAATTCCAGATTAAGCTTCTCGTTTGGGGAATATTAATTAGAATTAATTCAATTTGAGTGACCAAGTATCACAATAATAGAATAATAAAAGCCTATGCTAAATGCAGAAAAGCAGTAAAAGAACCGCAAGGAGCGCAGGGGAGAAGGAGCGTCCGTCAACACAGACTGAGTGAGTAAAAAAGTCGCACCGGGGCTGTATTTATAGGCAAAACCCGGGCTGGAGGGCGGCCGCTGCCGCCTATGCCGGCCGCCGCCGCCGCCGAGTCCGGCTGCCTCAGCCGCCGCCTTGGCCGGCGGCCGTCGCCGCCGTTGACGGTGGACTTGCTAGTCTGTCGTTCCAAAGGCTTTTCCGGGAGTTACGGACCTCCAAAAAATATTCCGGGACCAATTCTGCGATCCTCGTAATTTTCCGGACGTTTCAAGTACCATATTGGCATACTTCCGATGGACTTTCCGAATGACCTCCGGTCCGGCCGGACTGTTTGCAGTCCGGAAAAATAGGCTTTTTTGAGCCTCAAAATTTGAGTATTCACAGTTGCCCCCCACCGGCAATCATAAAAATGATTTATGGGAGTCGGTGGTTGTCTGAAACACAAATTTTGAAGGCGAAAAATTAGACGCGTCCAGAAGACCCGCCTTTTGGCTATTTCCTTGAATTGTTTTGGGCCTTAGGGGCCAAAATGTGAACTTTTGGGCCTTCGGGGCCAAATTGGGAATTTTGGGCCTTAGGGGCCAAAATGTGAATTTTTGGGCCTCTGTGGCCGAATGTGAATTTTTGGGCCTCTGCGGCCAAATGTGAATTTTTGGGCCTTTGGGGCCTAATTGGGAATTTTTGGGTCTCTATGGCCAAATTGGAAATTTTTGGGCCTCTATGGCCAACTTGAGAATTTTTGGGCCTTTGGGGCCAAAATGTGAATTTTTGGGCTTCTATGGCCAAATGTGAATTTTTGGGCCTCTGTGGCCAAATTGCTAATTTTTGGGCCTCTGTGGCCAAATTGCGAATTTTTGGGCCTTAGGGGCCAAGATGTGAACTTTTGGGCCTTAGGGGCCAAAATGTGAATTTTTGGGCCTTTGGGGCCAAATTGAGAATTTTTGGGCCTTAAGGGCCAAAATGTGAATTTTTGGGCCTCTATGGCCAAATGTGAATTTTTGGGCCTCTGTGGCCAAATGTGAATTTTTAGGCCTTTGGGGCCAAATTAGGAATTTTTGGGCCTTAGGGGCCAAAATGTGAACTTTTGGGCCTTTATGGCCAAATTGGACATTTTTGGGCCTTTGGGGCCAAATTGGGAAAATTATTTTGAAGAAGAAAAATTATTTTGTGAAAAAAAAAAAAAAAATTTTTCTTTGCCTGTATTTCTGTACTGAACTTTGACTGTACCTGCACTTGGTTAGTACTGAAAATTTCATATGTATGCATGATTATCCACTTTGACTTGTAAGAAAACGGGATTTTTTTTTTCTTTCATCTCGCTTGCTCTTTTTTTTTTCTTTTTTTTTTTTACGGCGGTGACTGCCGCCGCGACCGGCGGCCGCTGCTGCCTCCGGGCGCGTTTTTCTATAAAAACTTTTGTTTTTTTTTCACTCATTCTTTCTCGAAATCAGAGCAAAAAAAAAACAATTTTTAGCCATTTTCTCTCTTCTCCTTCTTCTTCTTTTCAGAAAAATGAACTCTTTTATAACCACAGTATGCACAGCTGGACTAAGAGTCTCTCCAAAGTTGAAAAGATCAACTTAGGGAGGTACGGTCTTTCTCCTATCGTTACCCTTAGGGGAGTGGTAATTGACTGGGATTTTTTACGGGCCTGCATTAGACTTTGGGACCCGAAGGCCCACGTTTTCCGGTTCGGGGCCATGATGGAGGAGATGTGCCCTCTTTTTGAGGAATTCTGTGCTATTATGGGGTGCGATCCCAATGCCCCTTTAGTCAAGCATGAGGTCAAAGTTGGGTATGTTCGGTCGTTTGAAAGTCTGTTTCAGTTCAGCCGGCCACAAGCTAGGGCCATGATTGTTGGTGACCAGAAAGCAATCCTGCTGCCCCTGATTGACAAATTTTCAGAGGTTCACTCAAACGACTAGAACCGGATGAGGCTAAGAATGCGGGCCTTGGTTTTCTGTTTATTAGCTGGCTTCTTGTTCAACAAGGATCCAGGCTTTGGGGATTTGCGACTCTGCCCCATGATCCGATAGATGGAGGATATGGGTTGCATTGGCGGCATTGTGCTGGCAGAGACTATCAGGAGCCTTGACAGAGCTGCATTAGGCTTCGATGACTGGATAGTCTCTCCAATTATTCTCCAGGTATTTCTCCTCTTCCTTTTTTTTTCCTTCTTTCTTTTGGCTTGTTCCTTTGTAATAGAAAAGATCCATTACTCAGGTTTGGTTAAAGGACCATCTCCAAGTGGTTGCTGCTCCTACTTTCCTTCCTTACAACCCCTCTCAGAATTGTATGCGGAGGATCTTGATCACACACCCTTCTACTGATGCATGGACCTCATGGCTGATTGAGTTGGGTCCAAACGAGCTGCTGTGGTTCATTTCCTGGTATGGCATCACCCGCTTTATCCAAGTTAGCTCTCGCCATACTCGGGTTTACCTTTTAGGCCTTACACACTGTACTTGGTACTGCGCTTCACGCGTTTTGAGGCAGATGGGGATAGACCAAACTGTTCCAATTGTAGATGGCACTTCAGTTGATTCAGCCATCACTCCGGGTGTTACCCGAGCCGTCATTAGGACTTGGGTTAGAGACCATCACATGGTTAGGCCTTTACCTAATCCTGTCGGTGTTCAGACTTCTCCTGAGTATCAGACCTGGTTCATTGTCGTTGTCTGGCCGGTTGAAAGGCCAAGGAGGAACGCACTGCTGAGTGAACTTGAAGGTTGGGCTCAGGCTGACGCTGATAAGGAGGTTGGGACTGATGAGGGGATTGTGTTGGCTCCCCGGACAAGCGAGGTTGGAGAGAGTCCAACAGCTAGGGATGACTCGGAGGATGTTGCCCCATGGAGGCGACGGGACACCTAGACTCTTATAGGCTTTTGGACTTTTGTTGTTTTTCCCTTATTTTGATTTTCTTATTCGGGACTTTGACTTTGGATTTTGGATGTATGTTTTGTTTTTTTTTTTTCTTTTGGACTTGGACTTCATTATTTATCTATTTTCTTTGGACTCTTTTGCTTTCTGCTTGACTTCGGACTGTTTGACTTTATTGTTTTAATTGGGAATGTCATTTGACTTTTAAGCTTTCCAAGCATTTTCCAACTTTATTTATTCAAGCTCTAATTTTTGCGTAAGTCGCCCTTTCGAGTTTTCAACTTAGCGAGCTACCCATTTTTGCCTAAGCCGCCCTTTTCAGGTTTTCAACTTAGCGGGCCCCGACTTTTGCCTAAGCCGCCCTTTCGGGTTTTCGAACTTAGCGGGTTTTTCTCTTCTTTTTTTCTTTTTCTTTTTTTTCTTTTTTTTTATTGTTGGCAAAGAAGAAAGAATTATGGAATGATTTTCATTAATGTTTAGACCGCGCCCAAAGAGGGCTGCCTACATATCTCCGATACATAATTTCTTTTTTCCGAGGAGAATCAGGTCTAATGTAGCTCTTTTTACATTATGCAATGCTTATGATACAAAATATCTTTTTAACTGATCTAAATTACATGGATTCGTGAATTCCAAACCATCCAAATCAGTCAAAATGACGGCTCCGCCGGACAATATTTTCTTCAACACATAGGGTCCAGCCCAATGAGGACGAAACTTCCCACGTGGGTCTATGATTGGCTGTCTAATTTCCTTCAGGACCAAACAACCTTCTTCCAGTTTTCGGTCTTTGACCTTCTTATTAAAATGCCGTGCCATCCTTCTCTGGTAAACTCGAGTTTGGTGGATCGTTTGCAATCGTTTTTCATCCATACCCAAGAGTTGCAAATGATAATTCTTAGCCTAATCTGCTTCGCTGATCTGGCTTTCCCGGATAATCCTCACCGACTGAACTTCCAGCTCAATAGGCAACACTGCTTCCATACCATACACTAAGGAATACGGGGTTGCCCCGGTAGGCGTTCTGATTGAAGTCCTGTATCCCCATAAGGCATTTGGTAATTGTTCGTGCCAAGCTTTATGCTTTTGAACTGTCTTCTGTAAAATGACCTTTATAACCTTATTTGCAGCCTCCATAGCCCCATTTGCTTGTGGCCGATAGGGTGAAGACTTGTGATGCTGAATCTTCTTCTGCTTCAGCAGGTCAGAAAATTCACTTTGAAAGTGGGACCCATTATCAGTAATGATCTCAAATGGCGTTCCGTACCGACAAAGGATGTTAGTACGAATGAACTGTGCTGCCTTCTTGGCATTCAAGACCGAATAGGAGGCTGCCTCAATCCACTTAGTGAAATAATCAACAGCAATCAGGATAAATTGATGACCATTGGAAGCCTTTGGGTGGATTTTTCCGATCACGTTTATGCCCCAAGTTGCGAAAGGCCATGGTGAAGCAATAGGATTCAAATTGACCGGAGGCTGTCTTTGCAGCTTAGGAAAAATTTGACACTCATGGCACTTCTGCGCATGCCTCACGCAATCTGCATTCATGGTTGACTAGTAATAACCTAGGTTCACGATTTTCCGAGCCAAGGCTATCCCGTTCATGTGTGGACTAGACTCCCCATTATGTAAGGAATCCATGATGGTTTGAGCTTCTCCCTCATCAATGCACCTTAGGTGCAGGCCATTCCAACTTCTTTTATACAGAACTCCCCCTGTAAGGAAATATCCGGATGCTAAGTGTCTCAATGTCCGTTGGTCAGTCTTAGTGGATCCCCCCGGGTAGGCCTCATTCTGAAGATAATTCTGTATATCCCAATACCAGGGCTTGTCATCCACCAAATTCATGATATGTGCTAGCTATTTCTGTAGCCGAACCGTCAGAGGTCGAATGACTTGGTCTTGCCCTACATTAACCATGGAGGCCAAAGTGGCCAGAGCATCAGCAAACTGATGTTTGGCTCGCGGCAAGTAGTGGAAGGATAAATCCTCAAATTGCTGAGCCAATTCGTCCAAGCATTGTAGGTAAGGAACCAAACACTCTTCCTTAATTTTCCACTTTCTCAAAGCTTGGGAGACTATTAAATTGGAATCCCCGAAAACTTGAGGACCTTTATTTCCTTTTCCAGGGCTGCTTCTAACCCCTTTATGCAAGCTTCATACTCGGCTTCATTGTTGGTGCAGTCGAAATCTAATTTGACTGCGATTGGGACGTGTTCTCCACAAGGAGTTTTGAATACGACTCCAACCCCATTTCCATGGTAGTTTGAAGCTCCATTGAAGTACATTTCCCAGACTTCACTTTCCAAGCTCAACAAGTCTTCATCAGGAAATTCTACCTCCGGCATTTGGTCTTCGACCGGTAATTCTGCTAATTGATTCGCCAAGGCTCCGCCTTTCACTGCCTTCCGTTGCACAAATTTTAAATCATAGGCTGCGAGCACCGACACCCATTTAGCCATCTTACTGTCAAGAACCGGCCTCTCCATAAGGAATTTCAAGGGGTTCGATTCAGAAATAACGTATGTGGTGTAGGACGAGAGGTAGTGCTGCAGCTTTGTACAAGCCCAAATCAGAGCCAAACACAGCTTCTCTATCTTATTGTATTTTAGCTCGTAGTCTAGCATCCTTTTGCTAAGGTAATACACGACATTTTCCACCTTGTATCTACTGCTTGTTGAGCTAGCATTGCACCTATCGCTTCTTCTGTCACTGATAGGTACAATAGCAAAGGTTTTCCTGGCCTTGGTGGCTGTAAGACTGGCGGGGATAATAGAAACTGCTTGACTTGGTCGAAAGCTTTCTGACAATCCTCATTCCATTTGATGGCTACTCCTTTCCTGAGTAATTTGAAGATCGGACCACAAGTATCGGCCAATTGATTAATGAAACGGCTGATGTACTGTAGTCTTCCCAGGAAACCCCGAACTTCTTTTTCTGTCTTCGGTGCTGGCATTTCCAGAATGGCTTTGGCTTTTGAAGGGTCAATCTCTATACCCTTGCGCTGACCATATGCCCCAGAAATACTCCGGATGTAGCTCTAAACAGACATTTCGCCGAGTTGAGCTTTAAATTGTACTTTCGAAGTCTAAGGAAGAACTTCTCAAGTGCTGTTGTATGTTCTTTAGATGTTTTTGATTTAACAACCATATCGTCCACATACACTTCTACTTCTTTGTGAATCATGTCATGGAAGATGGTCGTTGCCATTATTTGATAAGTTGGCCCGGCATTTTTGAGCCCAAAAGGCATAACCCTGTAGCAGTAGGTTCCCCACTCCGTGATGAATGCCGTTTTCTCTTTGTCTGGCAAATGCATCATTATTTGATTGTATTCGACAGCAAGATCGGTCAAGGAGACCATCTCGTGTCCAGCCATTCGGTCAACCAACAAGTCAATATGCGGTAGGGGGAAGTCATCCTTCGGACATGCTTTATTCAAATCCCGGTAATCCACACACATTCTGACTTTGCCATCTTTCTTCGGCACCGGCACAATATTCACTAACCACGTCGGGTAAGCAATGGGTTCTATGAACTTGTTTTCCAATTGCTTAGCTACTTCCTCCTTGATTTTCAAGGACCATTCTGTTTTCAGCCTTCTTAGCTTCTGTTTTACTGGCTTAGCCTCAGGGTATACTAGAATCTTGTGCACCACTATTGCCGGGTCAATTCCCGTGATGTCACTTGCCTTCCACATGAAGCAATCGGCAAATTTTTTCAAGCATTCACTGACCTGTTCCCTGCTCACACAGTCAGATGCAATGTATGTATGTTCATTTTCTTCTTTGCCAATTATTATTTTTTCTTTTTCATTTTTTATTTTATTTATTTCATTATTTTTGCTTGGAAATGCTTGGAAAGATAGACACACGGGGTAGTCAATAATTTGCAAGCTCTTATTGATTAGGATGGAATCGTCCTCAAAAATTACATCAAATTTGAAGTCTGGATTTTCTAAATCCGACACAAAAGACTCAGAACTAGAACTGGACTCTGACTGGGCTTTAGACTCGGGGTCAGACTCAGACTCAGCACAGGACTTGATTACAGATTTTGACTCTAGGTTTGACTCGGGAGGGGGTTTATCAGCAGTGCGCTCCTCCTCGGCGTACCAGTTGGTGAGAGGTCCTTTATTTGGCTCGATCAGGCTCAGCAGGTCTTGGTTCCCATCATTTCCTGTAATGACCGCAACCTCGTCAAAGAGACTGGGCTGCATGAAGTCTTCCACTTCTAGTTCAGTTATTGTTTTGGGCTTGTTGCCCCAGACATCAGAAAATACCTCTAACCCAGGCAACATCTTCTTAGCAGTCGGGCAATGAAATGGCTCTTGGAAGCCACGATAAGGAATCGTTTCTCCCGATTTGCAAAAATGACCATTCAAAGTCAAAAGGTAAAGCCGCATCTGCACACTCTCCTTCTTTCTTCTTCTGGTCCTTTCAGCAAGGTCTTCATCAGTGGGCTCATAACCTAGCCCAAAGGTCCCTTGGTTCACCGGACACTCCCAAGCTTGTAGTGTGGGGTATGTCTTTCCGGACCTTGCCATAACCATTCCCGGCAGGTAGGACATCTTCAGCATTAAAGGAACTATGCAGTTTATTTGCACCGTCCCAAAATCAAAGAGAATTCGAGAGTTTGCAGTCTTTCCTTCTATGAATTGCACGGTGTCATATTGAAATCCCAAGAGGGGCAGGTTGGCATTCTCAAGATTGACCTCAAAGAGAGACTGACCCTTTGTCTTCTTTAGTTGGCTATTGTCACCCCCTTGAACCGTTATAATTTTACCTTTGTAGGGGAATTTGACCTTTTGGTGCAAAGAGGAAGGTACTACCTTAGTACGGTGTATCCATGGCTGTCCCAGAAGCAGGTTGAAACTGGTGGGCACGTCAATTACTTGGAACGGTACCTCCATTATGGCTGGCCCAATTGCCAATTTTAGTGTAGCAACCCCCAATACTTCCCTCCAGGTGTGTTTTCGTACCCCCGCCCCGCGCCGGATGGATCCGAAAAACATCTATTTATTTTTTTGTTGGTTTGTTTTGAAAAAAGGTGATAAAAATCTTTTTGGATATGCGATGTCGATAAATCGGTCTTATAAAATATTTGAGTCGCCACCCATTTTTTTTGGCAATGAGACCGTTTCCAATTTTATTTTACAAAAGTGACTCCATTTAACCCATTTTTATTTAAAGGCCTAATTATTTAGAAAAACTGGTCAGGCGAACCAACGAGGTTCTAGGTAAGGGAATTAGGTACGTCGATCCATTGGAAACCGACGCCCGGAAAATCGGCCCTCTTTTTAACCTACGATTTCTAATTGATTTTACTTTAGAAAAGCCAATTATTTAAACCCAACCCAAATAAATCGAACCGAGTTCCTATGTGGAAAATTAGTTAACCGTCCCAAGTAAATTCATTCATTGCATTCATTCATAAATTAACCATCACATCCATCATTCATCCACAATATATAGCAAAAAGGATTAAAAAGACCCGCTCTTGCCTTATGGTTAATGGCGGGCCATAGACCGAATTTAATAACATAATTAAAAGGAAATAACAAATATTAAATCTCAAAATACCATAATCACAACAAATTAATTGACTTGTTTTGATTAAAACTCGATTTGCCCAATATTGATTGTTTTCCGGATTAAGATTAGAAATTTATTTAATGAAATGAAGTTAAGACAAAATAATAAAAGTAACCTGGGACTGGAAGACAGTCGCATCATGCGGCTGTTCTATGGTAGAACAGTCGCGTGGCGCAACTTTTACCTTTTATTCTGGAGTTTGTAACAGTTGCGTCACGCAGCTGTTCTATGAAGAACAGTCGCGTGGCGCAACTTTTATCTTTTATTCTGGAGTTTGTAACAGTTGCGTCACGCGGCTGTTCTATGAAGAACAGTCGCGTGGCGCAACTTTTATCTTTTATTCTAGAGTTTGTAACAGTTGTGTCACGCAGCTGTTCTATGAAGAACAGTCGCGTGACGGAACTCTGGTTATGGTCCTGTAGACTAGAACAGTTGCGTCACGCAGCTGTTCTATGAAGAACAGTCATGTGACGGAATTCCTAGCTATGTGACGGAACTGTTCATGACTTATTTAAAAATACTCAGACATGTTGATTATTTATTTACAGCGAAACATTAGATACCAGTATAAAACAAAATATAAGCTGAGTACGCGAACAACTGCGTCACGCAGGTGGTCCAATCCAGGCTAAGAGCTTTTGGACATGAACAGTCGCGTCACGCAGCTACTACCTGCGTGACGCGGCTGCTCTGGTCCGCAACTACCTTTCAAACTACTCTTTTTTACATGTTCTTTTTTTCAAAAGTGATTAAAATCAATCCAGGAGAGTTCAGCAGTGGGCAAACTTACATTTTATCAATAACAGGTCAACTAGACACTATGAAAATGGAATTTTTAAGAGATAAAAATGCTAGAAATAAAGATAAAGTTTAGATTAGTTACCTAGCCCTCAGATTTGAGGATTGCATGCGCTGAGATTAACTCAGAGGCGTTGTTTCACAGTTCCAGAAGGGTATTCACCTAATCCTTTCACAAAATAGATCGTTTTCTTTTTCTTTCTTTACTCTCTTTTCCTCCTCTTATCTTTTTGTATTTTTTTTTATTTTGAATCTAAAATATCTATGACTCGATCTTCCCCAAGTTTACTCAGTTGAATTCTTAAGGAAGAACTCTAGTCGTTAACCTAAAAACTTAAACTCAGAATGCGATTTTTTTTCAGAGGAAAATGAGAGCAAAGTCCCCAAAAGTTCAAAAGTCCCATTTTTGCTGTGAAATGTTGTATTTATATGGCTAGGGCAACAGAGCATAGTTGCATCACGCAGGTATAAGCTGCGTGACGCACCCGTAAGTTGCGTGACGCGACTTACTTTTCGTACAGTTGCCGCGTATCCATACAAACAGTGCAGGTCATTGCACGGGCGCGCACCAGAGGTGTCAGCCCTGTTAGAGTTGCGTGACGCAACTAAGAGTGCCGTCATGCAGGTAATAGCTGCGTGACGCAGCCCTAATGCGGGTCAGGCTCCTCTTGGCGGTTTGGTTCAGATTATGGTTTAAACACTTCTGGTTAATCGTGAAACCTTGTCCCTTGTCCTCATATCATCATCGGGTCAAGTGGGGGCATAAAATTACGCGTCAACAGTTTGCCCCCGACTTTATCATTAATTGTATAAATAATTAATGTTAAGGTGGTCCATTGACGCGCCTTCTATCAGGCAATCATCTCCGAAACTCGGTTTGATCGACTTGGAAAGATGCTGAATTAATCATCTGGTCACCTCCTAAGCTCGGTTTGATCGGCTTGGAAAGATGCTGAATTAATCATCTGGTCACCTCCTAAGCTCGGTTTGATCGGCTTTGTCGGCTTCCGTTGAATCTGAGGAGGCATCCTCGAGGCTCAGTTTGATCGGCCCGAAAGATTTCGGTTTGATGAAAAAGTCTTCAAAGCTCGGTTTGATTGGCTTGAAGGGTTTGGATCTGGCCACCTACTCAGCTCGGTTTGATCGGCTCTAGTCGGTTTGATAAAAAAGTCTTCAAAGCTCGGTTTGATCGGCTTGAAGGGTTTGGATCTAGCCACCTGCTCAGCTCGGTTTGATCGGCTTTGTCAGCTCCAGTCGGTTTGATAAAAAGGTCTTCAAAGCTCGGATTGATCGGCTTGAAGGGTTTGGATCTGGCCACCTACTCAGCTCAGTTTGATCGGCTTTGTCGGCTCTAGTCGATTTTTACCCTGGTCAACTTCGCAACTCAACATCATTGACTGGGGAAGAGATTTCAAACAGCTTCGCAATACATCATCACTGTTTTGAAATTGTTCTGACTAGCTTCTCAATGCACCATCACGAATCAGTCAGACCTATCGGCTTCGAAAAACCATCACCGGTTGGCCTGAAAAATTGTTCACAAGAAAAAGAGCAATATCCGTGTACGAACAGACCTTGCCTTCTGTTAGGAAAATATTGGAACATCACATGTTCCCATGCATTAAAAAGGATTCGTATTTAGGCAAAAGGTTATACTTTTGCCCCCAGTTCGGAATTCCATCTCAGGATAAAAAATGTTCACTTTTTATGCCTGTTGTTCAATATTTTATTGTCGATGTTTTAGCAAAAAAAATTTTAGCAAAAATTTGTCAAAAATTTGTTGTCTGCATTTTCAAGTGTACCTCTTTATGATATGGTGATTCAAAGGAAACTTACATGAGGGTAATCTGGCAATTTGATGCTCCTGCCCCCTGTGCGGTGAGTAGATAAAGATTGCTGAACTGTATGAGCCGCACATCGACGTGGAATTGCCGGAGTGGACCGTTGTGGGTTTTTAAATGGACCGCACGGATCCTTTGGGCTTTGAAAGAAGATAATGGGCCCGTTGCTCTTTTTGGGCTCGGAAAAATGGGCTTGGGCCTTCTTGCTTGGAAAAATGGGCTTGGGCCTAGATATTTACTATAAGTAACTTCCTTCTTAATCGATTTATTTTAACTTATTCACAAACCTAAGCGATTGGAAATTCTCTGAACTATTCAACCGAAAAAGATGTCTCAGCTTTCTGAAATCCCTGCTTCCGCCTACACTCCGAAGATGGAGACCTTCGGTGTCCTACCCGATATTCCGACGTTTGATGGCGAGCCAGTGCCGGTGAGCCGGAATCCATTGACCCCCGAGACACGGCCGCTGCAGCTTCTCCCGCTACCGGGCATAGAGTTTTCGGTCAGATACGAGACGAGCCAGATGCGCGTTTTTCAGTCCGAGGTAAGTAAAAAAATTTTCTCTCTTCTTTTTTTTTATTTTTTTTTTTACCGCTTTTGATCCGTAGCTGTAGCGATAGGACTGTTTCTTAAGTTTATGCCTGCGTTAATAGTCGCGTCGCGCAGGTATGAGTTGCGTGGCGCGGCTGTTCTTCTATGAACAGTTGCGTGACGCGGTGTCATGGCCCAGCCCATGGTAAGTATTGTCCGCTTTGGGCCCTTCCGTACGAGGTCACCCTCACAGTTTTGTCCCCTTAGGTGCTGACTTCCTCAGCTCCCCAAAAGGCGCCTTTTGGGGAGCTGAGGAAGTCAGCACCCAAGGGGACAAAACCGTGAGGGTGACCTCGTACGGAAGGGCCTAAAGCGGACAATACTTACCATGGGCTGGGCCATGACAATTGGTATCAGAGCCAAAGCCTCGTTCCTCTGGCCGGTGGTGGGGCAAACCTCAGCGAGGACGCTGAGTCCCTAAAGGGGGGTGAGCGGTGGCTGTGGGCTGTGTGCGCAGTGCACTCACCTTAGGCGAATCCCACATCGGTTAAGTGCGAGGGGGAAGTGATGTACATAAGTGCGGTGGTCTTAGAACATGGTAGGCGCCTTTTGGGGAGCTGAGGAAGTCAGCCCCAAGGGGACAAAACCGTGAGGGTGACCTCATACGGAAGGGCCCAAAGCGGACAATACTTACCATGGGTTGGGCCATGACAACGCGGCTGTTCTTATGTGAACAGTTGCGCGATGCAACTGTTCGAGGCACCAGAAACCCTAGCTTACCTTGAACTTTAGAATTGACCCCCCTTTTCATTGTGTTAGAGCTTGATTTGTCGATATTTGTTTGTTGGTATCCCTAGGCGACTTGATTTTGCCCTAAAAATTGCATGAAAACAAACACATAGTGAAAATAGGTTTAAATCAAAGTACTGCGTACCTTCAACAGTTGCGTCACGCAGCTGTTCTTTGGAAGAACAGTTGCGTCACGTGACCATTTGTCGATGAGGAAGGGTCTTCAAACAGTTGCGTGACGTAGCTATGGAGTAGCGTGGCGCGGGTGCTGAGGTGCGCGACGCAGCTGTGCTTCAAGGTGTGCAACTGGGGCAAAGTTGCGTGACGCCACTGTGTAGACGCGTGACGCGGCTTTGTAGTTGCGTGACGCGGCTACGGTTCAAACCGAAATTTGATTTTTTATTTATTTATT